>NW_019417173.1:12005-23241 GCF_000390285.2 Anoplophora glabripennis | reverse complement strand
CATATTTCTAATTGGCATTAATGAGAAATTGGTAGACAAATAAAGATGTTTTTCCACATTTTCTTACAAAGTTTTCCATATTTAGGTCTCTTGCGACACTTATGCCAAAAAAATTTCGTGATAAAATCGATACTTCTCTTCAACTTACGAACATGGCATAAGTGAGAAATACGTCGCTGTACACATTATTTTTTTGAAAAGGAAAATTGAATTTTCACGAAGGTGTCCCGCAGCCCATCTTTTAAATTTAGTTTATTGTACTTGTCTTTCGGTTACCTTTCAGTACTCTCAGAGGCATAAACGAGAAAGACGTCGTCGAACTTCAGTCTAATATCTCCCGGTCTATAAGTGAGTAATGAATTTAATACAAATACAAAATCAGTTGACTGCATAAATTTTTGACAATGTAACCTAACCTCCTTTTAGTATTATTAGTGTTAGTATTAAATCTCGGGTCGCTTAAAAACATTTCCAAAGTTTTATCATCGGGAAGCTGTAGTTTAATTTTTATAGATTATATACGCCACACCCTGTATAGGAGACTCTGTGGAAAACAAATTTTCAAACATGATTTTACATGGAAATTCTCGAGGAAATTCTACGATGATAGAAAGTGATATAATAGGTAGCCCAGAGTATTATTACAAAATGTGCAGCAACTATAGCATCATCAGAAGAGAACGTTGTCTTAAACTTGTATTCTATTGCTCCAATAAAAATTAATCATTGTTGAAATTGTAATTGTGTCTTTTACAAAAATTGATTATTAAAATTCTACATTTATTAGAATATTTACCGATCGCTAATTTGTAAACGTCACTTACAAATGTCTCAACAAATTCAGTAAATGAGTCAAATTACCTGAGCGTGCAAAAATATTTTTT
Source organism: Anoplophora glabripennis (assembly GCF_000390285.2). Classification (NCBI taxonomy): domain Eukaryota; kingdom Metazoa; phylum Arthropoda; class Insecta; order Coleoptera; family Cerambycidae; genus Anoplophora; species Anoplophora glabripennis. Next base: position 22,357 of record NW_019417173.1, on the reverse strand, counting down.
ATATCGTCATTTCGCTAATTCTAAGCAACTTTTATTTTATTCTCATGTTATCGTTTTCCTCATTCCGTAACGTTAACCGATAAATTTAACCCCATCCATTAATTACACGTTATTGCTACTCCTAGACAGAAGGAAACGACAACAAGAAACACATAAGTAAATAATTTCAATTGCTTCTTCGTGGGGCATTGCATAATTCCTTAATAATTTCGTTGCGTGCATGTCTATTTTCTCGGATATATCCGCAACTTCTCGACTATTTCTGACTGCGTCTTTCACAGTCGATTAACTGTCGGGCTTTAAATGCTTGTTGAATTCCCGAGATGGTTTATGTTTAAACTCATTTTTATAAGGGTACCCCTAAGAACTTCTCTTTCATAAATATATTTAGTAGCAAGTTCAGTGATCGCTGCTATCGCGCGGAGTGATAATGACCTTTTTTAGATATCACGTATTTTAGAATATAATCTGTATTGTGGTAGGATGGAAATTAATGACGATAGTAACATACGTCAGTATATTTTTTCTAGGCTGTGGTATGGCGACTGATTGGAAAAATCTGTTTTTAATTCAAATTAGAAACACTAATATATTTAATAATAACACTTAGTGTACGTGTTTGAAATTTTTGATTAGCACCAGATGGATTGCATCTCTAATCCAGAGATTTTGATTGACGTGGTATTATATTTATTGGGAACGGGTAATAATACAGGCAAATATTTTAATTTAAAATAGAGCGTTATACTTCCTATTTTAGGTAAGAAGCAAGTGGTTCTGACGAAAAATAAGCATAATATATACTAAAGAGATGATGGAAGACACCAAACATTTTCTACATTAATTCAGTGTAGTTTTAAGATCTATACGAAATTACTTTTTGCGAAAACCGTCATTAAAAGTTGATTTACATTAACTGTCAAGACAACAGTTTTTTGTCTACAAAACGTAAAAGTCTTTTACATCATGGATGTAGAAGACCTACAAGAATCAACGCAATTATAGATGATAGAATCAGTTCAGCAGTTCATTTGTTATTATCAACAAAAACATAAATCTGAACAATCAATTATTAATAATAAATTTCATTAACACTGGCAGACAAAAAAAAAACTCGAGTGCGAAGATGTAGACTCCGGTAGTGCTACTCACTCTGGTGCAAATAATTGATAAAACACACTTTAATATTTGCTAAGTCTATCTCCTAAGTTTTCCTCCTAATATTTCGGGTTGGTCATTTTAATTACTAGAATATCAGGCACACAAAAAAGTCCAAATCCAAAGATTTGACATATCATTTCCGACGTATTTTGACAAGCTGAAAACGATATCATAGTCAAAATTTAAGTATGACCTGCAAACTTCTTGTTAGATGTTTTAGACGAACGCTGCTGTATTTGTAGAGAAATAACATTTGAGTAAATATTTTTATTTTTCAAGAAATAGTTTAAATAATGCTAAGCAAGTTCAAGACTCTAGGCTGTTTAATAAATCTAAAATTATATTTCCTCCATTCACACATACTTTCCAGACAACCTTAGGTACTTTAGCGAATGTCAGGGAGAAAATCAGAATCTCAAAGAAGCGACATCAAGGGAGATGGAATGTAAATGTTAGTTGAGTATTGTTGGAATCTGAAACGGGATATACCGGAAACTAAAGACGAAAAAAAAGAAAAGGGCATCCTTTTCGTAAATTATTTGAAAAGAAAAGAGTAAGATACTATAGAAAGGATCGACCATAATGTCCTTCCTTAATTGAGCGATTTTTGCGTCAATTTTTAGATTAAATGCAGATTTTACAAGATATTGGCCGGAAACAATGCTCGTGTCCGAGTAAAATCTGGTGACGAGTTTTCCAAAGAGTTAGACGTCACAACAGGAGTTTTGCAGGGTGAATCTCGAAGTCCAATTTTATTTTCACATTCCATTGCTGATATTGAGGACTTTATTAGATCCAATGGTGCAACGGGCCTTAATGTTGACAACTTGAATGACATTCTAATGTTGCTATACGCAGATGACTTAGTAATCCTTGCTGATTCACAAATTAACTTGGTTAAAAAACTTGCTTTACTCGAAAAATTTACTACAAATAACACAGGCCAACAAGGAAAAAATTCCAGAGATCAGACACTGCGTTTCCGAAGGCATTTGGCGCGCTGAATCCAAATCTGGCCTCAGAATTGATCCATCACCCTAGGTTTCCGAGATNTGGGCTTTTTAATTGTCATTTTTGATGTTAAAAATGTCATTTTTTGACACGCGTGTTAAAAGTAAGTTACTTTTAACACGCGTGTCTAAAAATGACATTTTTAACATCAAAAATGACAATTAAAAAGCCCACTTTTAACAGTTTTGTAGAAAAAATAGTGTATGATATACGTGTTAAAAGTGATTTTATTTTGTTCGTGAAGTTAAAAAAATAAAATCTTACTTTTAACACGTATACGTATCATAAATAGCTATTATGAATATGAATAATTGGATATCCATGAATATCTCTTAAAATCTTGTCAAAAGGAAACTCTGATTTTGAGTTCCTGTTAATAAAATATTTAAATATTGTTGACGGTACCCAGTAACTATGATTCAAGATTTAGTTCTCTGTAGCTGAGAGACATACAGGATGTGGCGTGTATAATCTATAAAAATTAAACTACAGCTTCCTAACGATATTTGTGATAAAAAAGTCGTGTACGAAAAAAATCTATTTTTGCGTTTTATTTCCTAAATTAAAGTTCAATTATAGATCAAAATATTTTCTCTGGAACGGTCCTGTCCGTGTGCTGTACGATGAGTTACGTGCTGTAGATCAGCTGCGTAAACAAATCGTCGTTGAAAGATAGAAATATTAAAAAAAACTAATATTTTCTTATTATAATAATTAATACGAGTAGTAATTACTATCTTAAATGCATTGTTGTTACTGCAAGAGTACGCAAACAAAACCACATCCGTAAGCATCTGTAGTTGCCAACTGCGTGAACTAAACAAATTCCATTAAAATATGAAATAAAACTTACCATTTCTAGAGAAAATATTGAAATTGATCCCTATTAGCGCGGGTACAGGCATGGCACCGACGCACCCAATTTTGCCTAATATTTTACCAAATTCCAGGTATTCCCTTAATTGCATCAGCAGCTTCATGTATACGGTTTCGCAATTCTTCTACCGTAGCAATTGAAGTACTGTAAACCAATGACTTCAAGTGACTCCAAAGATAAAAGTCTATTGGATTTAGATCGGGTGACCGAGGTGGCCACGGCACAGGACCAAAGCGTCCAATCCATCGCTGAGGAAACATTTCATTCAAAAGTGTCGTTACTTCTCGAGTACTGTGTGGAGGAGCCCCATCTTGAAGATAAAACATGTGTGCCCGAACTTGTAATGCCACATTGTCCAATAATTCAGGCAATCGGTTCTCCAAAAAGTCAGCATATGTTGGTCCATTCAGTCGTCACAAGTACATCGCCTATTATGCCAACTCAAACATTTACCGAGAACCGATGTTGAAAATGAGTTTCCCTAATCGCGTGAGGATTTTCATCGGCCCATATGTGCATATTATGGAAATTCACTTCATCACGGGTAAATGTCGCCTCATCTGTTACACAAACATAAGCAGAAAAGTCTACTTGATTGGCACATTGCCGTAAAAACCATCAGCAAAAACGCATTCGTTGATCACTATCCGGGGGTAAAATCTGTTGAACTGGTTGCAAATGCGATGTACGATACGAGATGAGGTTCCTGCTTGCTGTGCGAGTCATCGAGTACTAATTGTGGGGTCTTCGTCAATATTTTTCAACACTGCATCTTCAACATTAAGGTTCACTTGCTGACCACGTCCTTCTCCTCGAGAAATAACACTTCCTGTATCTCGCAGCCACTGAACGCAATGTAGGATTGTATTTGCACATGGGGGTGACGTTGTGGCCATCGTTCCCGGTACAACCTAGTCGCCGCGAGCGCATTTTCTCCGGCTGCACCATACACCAACACCATATCGATAAGTTCGGAAATAGTAAATCCATTGTTTTCTCGGTTTATTGTAAAACTAGTTTGTGCACAAACTAAAAAATTAAGCAAAGTAAGAAATAAGATTCTCGTTTTTAATGCAATCGGCACGCTATTCTTATTCTTTACCTCTTTATAAAAATTACACTGTCACTATCGTGTAATTACAAACTTTTGTCTGGAATCTTTCACTTTCCAACAATAATGGGTCGATGGACGATGCTTAATATTTAATAATTAATAGACCGGGAGATATTAGACTGAAGTTCGACGACGTCTTTCTCGTTTATGCCTCTGAGAGTACTGAAAGGTAACCGAGAGACAAGTACAATAAACTAAATTTAAAAGATGGGCTGCGGNTAAAAATAAATATATATATATATTATTTTCGGTAGGATTTAATATGAGCTAAATTTAAAACTTTTATCTTTTTTGGACGATATCACACATATACTAATTTGGAATATTTCCCTACACTCGTATCTATATTTTGTATGACGTATTAGTGTTCTCTTCAGCATTGAATATTTAGAACATAACGTTGTTTTTATACCAGGGCTAAACTTTAGAAGTTGATATTTCCGTTTTTGTTCCCCTCACAATTTCACTTCACATATTCGAACAAACTAAATAAATTATATAATTTATCATCCACATTAGTTTTAGTTATCTGAAATATATCTAGATACCTAATTCAAGAGTGGAAACGTCAAAGAAAATAAGTGCCAAAATCACTTTTAGAAATTTTCACTGAGGATTTTTTAGAAAGGAACAACTCATCAAAAATCTATCTATCTATACGAACGTAAGTGAAGCAACTTGCGGTTTGGTGTAAAACTGAGTTATATTGCAATAATTATGCCAAACATGTGTTGAAAGGCGGTCTGATAATATTTGTTTAAGCATGTGTTTCCAATTACTTGACATAACTGACTACGGTTTACACAATTATTAAACGAGGCTGTTCAGCCGACAAATCTTGATTTCTGGTATTCGACAGTAAGTATTTAATTATGTTAAATCTCAGCATACCCAACGTCAACGAAGAAGTGCAGTACAAATCAAAGTATTTTATTATTAGAAGCTTGAAGACATTTTCCATAATATGTAAAGTATTTATCACACACCTACAGAAATTCAATTACAATGAAAAGATAATTTTAATATTTTGCCCACTTTTCAATCAGGTTTTCGACCCCAAATATGTTCTGTAGCAATAATGAGGTAGTTTAAACAGTGCTTTCTAGATTTGATAATAAAAGTTTGAAATTGTGTCACACCTTGAATACCAATCGCGAATAATTGTAAAAATAAATTGTTGACAACTTTTCTCAAAATATATTAATAAGGAAGTTCCTCAAGTCAGTGGCAGTTCGTGACATTGAGAATAGGTGAAGCATATTCATTGAATGACCAAAACGAAAAAAAAGCGCCGCAGGCAAAATTTTTCTAATTTTCAAGGTCAAACGGCTTTAAATGAATATGGAAATTTTTAGTTGCAATATTACCGAAAAACTGACGTTCGTGAGAAAGATTCTTATTTAGATTTTATAAAAATAGAAATATTAGTTCGGGTTGCGAACATTAACGCACATCGTACATGTATGTTCCAAAGAAGCTTTCTGGTTACGACAGCCTTGCGTAACGTTCCCAAAATTGTTAAATCCCTCCTTATTCCACACGCCCGTCTTTACACCCACAATTAAACGCGGCATACAGAAAAGTTTATTTAAATAAACACTTTCACACAACCACTTATACTCTGAATACCATTCATTCCGAAACTTCCGAACGTACACATTGTCTTTTGACTTCCTCTTTTTTCCATATCGAGAGAATAAGGCACACTCGCAATTTAAAAAATCCTTTTTGCCCTCAATTTTCCATCTGGAAAATGGCGTTTCCACTAAAATACATACATACTGGATCAAACATTTCTACAATTATCATACAAGACAAATATTAACTAAGAACCGTTATAATCGTGCACTGGGCAACGCGTATCGTATAGCTAAACTGTTTAAAGTCAGGCAATGGACGATGACAATGCTGCTTCAATATCCGCGTCACTCGTACCCATACGCCGTAGTTTACTACCGTGTTGGCCGCCTCGTTGCCATGACAACCGCCGTAAATAACGCTTCGAAGAGAAGTGGAATACAGACTGATTTCGATCCGCGTCACTTGTGTGTACTATACGTTGTATGGTACCTACGAGGTTAGATATGTGCTACGAGGTTGATGTTCGTACTCAACGAAGGCAATGTTTCTTTAGAAGGCGTTCACCGCGCAACTATTCTGTTTATTTCTGCGTATTAAACAAACAAACACAATGCATTTTCAATATAGAACTATATCTAAATTATAAAATGTATATAAAATTAAAAATAATCTTAAATTGCACAAATGGAAATTTTAGATGAAGCGGTGCGTCACTTGCGTCACCTGACGAGCCGCCACTGCCTCAAGGTGCCATTTTAAGTTTTTTTTTATTTTCAATCTACATCAAGTTTCTTCACTACATATGTAAGCATATGTATACATTTATATTATTCATTGTTTCCAAAAGATTACCAGTTTGCTTTATAAATAAATGCTGCTCTGCTTGCACTTTTGTTAGGAAAAAAATTGCATACCGTAAATTTACAGAATTTAATCAATATTGAACTTGATAACTACTGCTTAAAATTCGTAGTACAAAAAACATAGAGTTAACTTTAGAGTTCATAGAATATAGTTCAGATGCTTTATGCAATTTTTGACACTTTTTATCCTCACCGTAAGTGTTTAAATATTAGTAGTAGTCAGTTTAATTTTTTAAGTGTTTTGACCATGTTTCACACAAATTATATTACTTGTGATATTAAATTAAGAAGAAAACTGTACACTATTTATTTCATAAAATTATGATAACGAAAATATCACCTTTTTGAAATGACAAAATACTATTAACATATTTTTTTCTTCTTTAAAATAACACTAACATATAAATTACAGAAATATAGAAGTGAAGTATACAAAATATTATTATCAAATAATTTCCGTGACCTTCAAATAATGTAATTGGAATGTATAGTCGGAATAGGGCAAGGCAATAAGGGTCTTGATTTTCTGATCAAGCCAACATTTCCATTTTATTTAAAATCTTCCTCAGAGCTATTGAGATAAAACCACTGTCAGATGATTATAATAATTCATTATGTAATGAACTGTTTCAAATTAATGAAAATGTTAGATTACAAATCATTCAATTAAATTTTCTATAATACAACAATAAGAATAATATATAATAATATAATATACTATAGAAAAATGTTAATGATATAATATTTTCTTCAAATTTGACTCAATTCTTCAACGACTTAACTAAGTGTTTCGATTTATGCTCCATTGGCGAGTAACAAATATTTACAATTTCAAATAATTTTATTATCTTAAAAACCAAAACGCCCAAAAAAATATTAAGCTAAAGCTGGTGTGTTTGCTGAGTTACATAAATATATGGTTAACTTATAGCATTTACTTTTGTAACACTCTGTATATTTTATTGCAGTAACTATTAATTTTTTTAACAACACTAATTAACAATTACATTCATTGTTTGTTATTTAATTCAAGTCGGAATAAGAAATCTAATTTGAAAAAAAATAGATAGAAACAGAACACCTACAATCACAAATAATCATGTACATTGTACCTAATTATATTTATTTGGCTGACTTTGATTATTGTGAATTTTCTATTTTCACCACTCAAGTATTTTTTTTGCATTAAAGTTGTGTTTAGTCTATTTTCCTCGATATTGGTATATCCACTCCTCTGCTGTAATTTTTTTAGCTAGGCCACAAAGCCTTTTAAAAACAGTATCACGGAGATCTCCGAAATTCTCATTAACACTTAATTATCAAAGCAGATGACTCTTGTGCAAATATATAAACTACTATTTATTTGCCATTTATGCGATTCTTAAGTAAATAATACAGTTTATTTGCATAGTTAGCGGTTTTATTTACACGTTTCAAGTGAATGAAAACATTTATTATCTCATTCACTCCAACTACGGGGAATTCTGCATTTTATAAATATAAAACAAATATAAACAGAGTGCAAAAAATATTTCTAAATTGGTAATAGAAAAATGCGGAGACTGTTCCACTTTCAACGAATTAAATTTGTTTTTAATGTCGATTGTTTTATTTATTCAGAAAACGTTTTATATTCTAATTATTGTATATTCAGTTCCAACATCGTAAATATGCTTATAATTTGATTTTTTCTTATACAAATCATGGCTCCTGATAATGAGTACATCTTGTGGGGGCTTTCGTATTGATAAGAATGGTACCTATTAGCAACAAATATCAGTTCAGAGTAACTCTAAATTGCTATTAGCTGCTGATAGCTACTATTTTTGCCAAATAGAAAGGCCCTTTGACGAAACTCATCAGCGAAATGCTCAGATCAAGAAAGAGTCCACAGTAGGAGTGACAAAGACGGGAGACCTTAACACTATGGTAGGTACCTTCTCTGCAAATTTTACTTAGGCCTGATATAGGTATTTAATGAAGGTTTTATATTATACAGGGTTTCGTATGACGTACAGGACAAAGTTAAGGCACAAGTCTCTTAGGTCATTCTGAATATAAAATGTTATAATATACATGGGTTCAATTTTCCATGGTTACCTTGGACCTTTAAAGTTTAGAAATAATGTTTTAATATCAATCTCGCTAGCTATGAACAAAACAAGTGATAGTTGACTTGTGAAAATTTATAAACATCAATTTATGTAGTAAACTATGTGAACGTGTTTCTAGTAATACATTTTCTCTTAACATACCTGTGCTGTTTTCAAACGAAGAGTATGTCGGCGTAGTTTACATTTATGGATTCTGTGATGGAAACTCGCGAGCTGCTCGACGATTTCCAAACAGAAAAGTGTCAAATCGTCTAACATTTTTTATTCTGTTTCAGTAACAGTACCTGTCTGATCTCCAAAGGTAAACCTTCTTCAGAAAATAACTGCTACACTCATTGCTGATAACAATAGGAACCACACGCAAAGTTATTTCAGTGTAAAATTTAACGTTAATTGCATTACTGTGACTTGGATTATCTTATTTTACTTGTAAATTATAATAAATTAGATATTTACATGTCGGGTTTGACCTAGGGCAGTTGTAAATAAATTATTTCTGCTTTCTGTAAAAATTGAAGCTGTTTACGTACGTGACGAATGCAGTTCAGGCGGATGTTTATAATTTATAATTATAGTAAATTGAAACTGATAACATTATACCATTAAAAACTGAGTGGTAACCAAAATATGTTTACAGTAGCGCCCTCATTCTGAGATCCACTAAAACGTTGTTTAATGTCACCATCATCAGCCTTATCCACTTCCATAGGCGCTAAATTGAAGATTTTAACTCCGCTGAAAAGCCTACGTCTACGCGTAGGGTGCAGGAAGCAATATTTATTTATTTGGTAGTGGAAAGTGTAGCGAAATTATCGCTTGAGGTTGTTTATTTGTCGGATTGTTTAAATAAATATTAATTCGGCACTTTGTCAGTTCTTAAAGAAATAACAATGAGGTAATCTCCACGTCAGCTTAGTTCAGAAACCCACTGACAAAATTTAAAACGACAAATTAGCAATATATGTAGTTGTAACTACCAGTTTCGTTATTAAATTATCTCTTTAATCTAATTCTTATTTTTCCAAATAATTGAAAATTATGTAATATGTCGTCAGGCGGGTCTTTTGTACCAGTTTATCGTTGAATAACAATAATAACAAATAAGTTTTGGAAACTATATTCCACTTCTATTTATAATTACGAGAATAATGTTATTAGTCCCTGCCAATATACAGGGTGATTCAGAACTTATCCAAAAAAAAATTCTGGATGTACAGGGGATCCTTACAAATTAATTTTGTAAAAAAAAATCAAAAAGGTCAGTTCGAAATTGATTTAAAAATACACTTCTGCACGGCACTGGAAACTGGTCCACTGTAAAACCTGACCTCGCACAATGCGACCGGTATGGCGGCGTGATAAAAACGGACAAAAACTTTCGCAAGGAAAGAAATATGTAAATAGAATTTTATCGCACCTATTTTATATCGGCAAATTCAAATGCTTTTGCCTTTATTAATTATTAATCAAATTAATTTGTGTTTTTAAATAATAAAATCATTTGACATACCCGATGCTGCAACAGCAATTGTTCAAAATTTTATCCACTCACGTGTAAACACATTTGGGTCCGTCTTACTCACTTTCTACGAACTAACACAAATGATGTCTTGCTTCACCATAACACAAAT
>NW_019417173.1:2565-11361 GCF_000390285.2 Anoplophora glabripennis | reverse complement strand
TATTCCTGATTTAAACCATCTGCAGGCTCGACTTATAGACAAGATTCGTGAAATTAACAATACCCCGAGCATCTTAGAAAATGTCTTTAATTCTTTGAGGAACAGGTGTGAAAAGTGCTTGGAACAAGGAGGGGGACACTTTCAGCAGCTGCTTTAATTTATTGTTATAACAAGGAGGGGGACACTTTCCGCAGCTCCTTTAATTGTTTGTTATTGTTATCACGATTATTCTTTAAAATAAAGTTATATAGTCATTAACGTTATTGAAACTGACAGCTGCTATACAGCTCGTTGAGAAATGAGGTTAAGTTGGTCGCTATAAGCTACTCCCTACGTCCAATGTGTCAGAGCCAACTTCGACCACGTTTTTATTTGAACGCTCGTTAGTTAAATGGCATTGGGGGTTGAGTAATATTTCTTTTGAAAGCTCTTACAGTTCTCTTTACAACATACTTTAAATTTTATAATTCCGTCCAATACTTTGAAAAAAATTTACATTTTAAAATTTAAATTATGTTTAGTTGCTTACTTACTACTTAGTTAATTGAATGTTCAAACTGATGACCGCCCGCTTCTATAAAGAATAAAGATTTTGTTCATTCGTTCAGAAACTCACTGGCAAAATTAAGTAAGACACATTATTATCAATATTATCACGATTACTCATATGTACGATATTTAAAAATGCATTGAGGTATTTTGTATCAAATTATTATTTGATACAATAATAACAAATTTGGCAAAATGTTTTGAAACTATAATCCACTTATAATTAAATAATAACGGAGAGTAATATTACTAGTTTATGTTAACACAGTTTTAGTAAAGATAGATCCCCAAATTTTCAGTAACACCTTGCCTCCATCACGAGATTATTTTTGACAAATCAATTTGCAGTAAACTATGTCAATTATTTAAAACATATCTTCATGACATACGATTTGTTCATTGTCAAGGGTTTTATCATCATTATGAGATTCCTCAGGGTTCTGTTTTGGATACACTATTGTTTAATATTTATGTTAACGATATATCTTCTTATATCGATATAATGTATGTGTTTTTACCGCTCTTTTTGAAAATCAATCTAAACAGTTAAAACAGCAACCAAATTTTTCGTTCACGTAAAAAATAAAACCTTTTCAAAATTAATAAAAACGAATATTTAGTAGGCATATACTCATCAAGTTTCATAAAGATACAAGGTTTACACAAATTTTACTATTATTCAAAGTTTTCGGCAAGTATGACATATAATTGTCAAGAACTACAGAACAAATCATCTATCCAATAGTGGGTTTCGGGAGTTACATAAATTGATGAGTATTTTTGGAAAGTATCATGAGGTCCAATTAATTTTTAGAACATTGACAACAATTTTAAGAAAAGCATCGATTTTAGTTAAAGGGCAAGGCAAGGTTGGGCAAAATTATTTTTGAAATAAAAAAGTTGGAGCGGTGCTACCTTGTAGAATTTTATTTGGAGCAAAAATAATTTCTTGTATTTTCTTCACAAAATACGATCCAACCAAAGTATTAAAAGAAAACAAATAAACAGTATTTTCTGGGTCGTAAATTGTTAATTAACATTTTTTCCTCACAGCGGCAGTGCCAGTGTGGCGCTTCACAGTGGTCGGAAATACGAAAAAACTGGACAAAAGTCCAAAAAGGCTTGCATCATCACCAAAAGTTGGGACTTGATGTTTTTCAGGTCGCTAAAGCCGAATTTGCAGTCAAAAATCTCAAATTCAAGATGGCCGATACAAAATGGCTGAAATATCACGTTAATTTATTGAATCTAATGGAAATTTCGAGTGCCTCTGGTATTGAGGTCGCGTAAAACGTATGAAAGGTCGGAGTTTGAGGTTTTTGAGGTAATTAATTATTATTAATAAAGTAGGAAAGGTAAATATCTGCAATATAAAGCATGTATTTGGAATGAATTCGTAATTTCGAACGAAATAATTTCTAAATACTACACACGAGTCATTCCTATCGTCATCACATGTCACATAACCGTCAGAGCACGAAAATATTATCACCATAGCTTCGGTTGGAAAGCTTTTCTCATTTTCATCTATCTTGCACCTTTTTAAAAAAGGTTGATCTAAAATGATGATTTGCGTTTCTAAATTCTCTTGGAATTTTATTTTGAAAAATCGAAAAATTTATTTTTTCGTTCACGTAATTATACTGGTGCCCGATCCTATCGAATATGATACATTTATGATTTGAAAGATCATAGATAATAAGTTCGTCTATAATTTTTTTTTAAAGCAAGGTTTTAGTGACTTCATTTTATTTTCGTATTCTTCTCAGCAAACCCTTTCATTTGATACCCATATCATTGGGAGTCCGCCATATTGAATTTAGAATGACGTCACTTAGCTAACCATGCATTGTCATCCAAACTAAACGTGTATGCAAAATTTCAGCTCAATCTGTTGGGGAAACTGTTTTAAAATTCAGTTGCAAAATTTGACCCATATTAACAAGGCAAGTTAAATAAAAGCTTGTAAAAATATGATAAATGGCACACGAAAAAGGTGCATGTTCATAAAAAAAACAATTTGAATTAGAAACGCTCGTTTGGAACGCGAAGAGACACTAAAACATTAGTTACTGATAACTAAGGCCTAATAGTAAATCGGCCGTACACGGAGGCACAAAAAATGACTCAGAATCCGAATCCCGAAAAATCTTTCTCTTTTCTCTTCTGATATATGAAATTGACACTCCTGTCTACATTTTCCAACTTTTAATAGTCCAGGATCTCTTGGGATCACAACTATTTCGATAATTTACGATTGATGTGATTTGAAATCGATGGAAATTGCAGGACGTTTTTGTTAAAACAATAAAAACATGCAACTTTCGAAAAATGAGGTTCTAAATGAGCAAATGTACTCTACTTAATTCCAGGAACACCCTCTGTATTGCACACAACGATTCGTACTCTAGAAAAAATTTGCACGTATTTGCAATTCACCGCTTTTCGAGGGGTTAGTGGCAAGTGAAATATGCTAATGTGTCGCAGCATACTTCCGTTAGTTGCTGTGGTCTATACACATGGGCCAGCTCTCTTTCACTTTAAAGAACTACGCAGTGACTCCTTCTCTAGAATATTCTGAAGTATTAACGCAAACCAACGACTTTGAAATTTCGACTATTGTCCAGCTTTTTTGGAATTCCGACCACTGTGAGCTTGTGCAATTTAATCTGTTGTTCTGTATCACATTTGTAGCTGATTTGTGAAGAAATTTTGGGATTTGTGGAAAGTGACTCATTCACTATGTTTTGGGGTTCAGCTGACTGAACTAAATATGAGGAATCTTTTTATTTTTTTCGTTTCGCCTTTTTATATATAATTTTGTTTCTTCCTAGTCCCCGCTGTTACTGTAGGGGTATATTTAAATAATAATTAAAATTAACGTAAAAGATAGAAAGTTGCGGTTCTGACGGTTATTAGCCAGTTTTTTGTAAGAGAAATCTTCGGATCAAAACAAAATTTTAATGTGTTAAGTACATAAAATCGTTGCTTACATATCTTAAGAATACTATTATATAGTATTTACTTACAACGCAACGTGGCTATTACATTTGGTATTTTTATTTTGAAAATACCCCTGTACATTTCAATAAGTAATAAATCTGGGATGTGCCCACAAAAAAGAAATGTTGGCGGATTGAGACTGCGGAGAAAAATCAAATACTACTGCTGAATCAAAACACACAAGTTGTATGTAAATATTCGACAAGTGCTACTAAATTTAACGTAAATTCAATATTTACTTTCAGCCGATGTAGATAATTGCCCGCCATTAGATGCTTGCTGATTCATGATTTCATTACGATACCAATTATACGCCTAAGTAAACAGTGAGCGAAATCTTTATCTGAACTGGATCACAACTTGCATCGTTAGTACACAAACCAATGTCAATACCTCTTTGTTTCCGCGCCAGTCCTATTCTTCAGGTTGCCGTTTATGCTAAATTGTAAAATTGTTAGACAATCACACATCCATTGAATGAGGAACTTTGTTCAAAGGGGATCAACGATCGGATCAACAAATATTTTACACAAGAGAGTAATTTTGTTCGTATTAACACGAAAGCTTTATTCTTTTCTGAATATTTAAACCGAAAAATTGAAGATTCTGATGGAAGAAGTTGATATCTCAGAAAAATTATGTTGTTACAGATATTATTTTAGAAACGTATTTTTTTTCGTCTGGTCTGGACTTAATAGAAACCGAATTATAAAATAAAAAATTTCCATTGCCTCTGCTATACAGGGTGGTCCGAATTTTATGCAGTAAACTTCGAGAACAGATAGATCTCCTTAAGATAATAGGAGTTTGCCTTATAAACATAGGTCTGGAACGGCCTCGTTTTAGAGATACAGGGTGTTGAAGTTGTTAAAAAAATATATTTTTAGTTTATATCTCAGGAATCCATTAATAAAATTTGGTAAAAATAATGTACGATAGTATACCTTGCATTCCCTAAAATATGAGCTCTACAGGTTTAACCAGTGGTGTACAACTGGACAGGGGTTACCCCCTTTTTATAAAAAAAAACCCAGGCCACTGTATTTTTTACAAGTTATTGCAACGGATTTATATTCTAATGCACTAAATACGTAAAAAAGGTAACTTGAATTTTTTCCCTAAGGTTCACCATTCTCAAGTTATTCATACAAATACAATCCCCTTGTGGCAGACACTTCAAATCATAATATTACAAAATTATTTATGTTTATGCTTAAAAGTAAGTGCAATTTGTAAGCACATCAACAAAATTCTTTCCACATCACTTGTGAGGTAGTGTTCCTGGTGTGTTTTAGTTTTCCCTGGAGGCATTATCTTTACAAATAGGAACAATTTAAATCAAAATAATAATAAAAATACATATACCAAGCAACAACAACTTATCAAGAAACAAAATTAACGTTACGTATTTATAGCAATTGTTTAAAATGCGAACCACCCACATCGATACATTTCTGACACAGTGGCGGCTCGTGAAGGAGGACTCTGGGACTCCGCCCCCCCCCCCAGATATTTTCAAACTATAAACTTAAAATAATGTATTTATTTAAATCAATAAGAAATCTAAATAGCATGCATTCAATATCTCTTGGATGTTAGGTTGGTTGCATAAAGTGCATGTACTCCGTGAACGTAGCTCAGATTAATGCCATCTGCCATCTATGATCGTACCAAAGAGTTATGTTTGACCGCGCGCGCAATCCCCATTCCATCGCGGACCGTGAAATCTGAGTCCATCGTGCAAGCATATTTTTACATATGATTGGACAAATTGGCACGAATTGCACGTGGAGGGGATAGGCGACGATAGGCTCGCAAGCTTTGTTTTGGGACTCCATGAGGCAGTAACCCGTATCACTCTGGCGCTTTTTAAGACATTATATTTTATAAGTTTAAGTTTAAAATGAGGGTTTGTGAAATAAAAAAACTTGTTATTAGTAATTTAAGCTTAGAGGAAAAAATCGAATTGAAAAATAACGGACGTCCAACGCCAGTGTTAAATTTAGTTCAAGTACAGAAACAGTGCAAAAGTGGGCCGGCTTTCGCAAATTTCATAAAAACATTTATGATAAGACCCTGTGGTTGTGTGATTGTGACCAAACAAATAGATTTTTTTGTTTTGTATGTTTATTGTTTGAAGGAGGCGAAGAAAACTGGACGAAAACTGGAGTTTCTGACTTGAAACTATTACAGTAATCTACATAATTACATCCTAACTGGGTTAGTTGATCAATTATCCACTTCAGCCCCCACACGTTGGAATTTTTATTTCTCGCATTGTATCTAAGTAGCATCTGACATCTTCTATTAATGGAACTATTTGAAGCTAATATTATATGGTGGTTTTCTTTTAATTCATTACACCC
The DNA here is from genome assembly GCF_000390285.2 of Anoplophora glabripennis. Taxonomy (NCBI): domain Eukaryota; kingdom Metazoa; phylum Arthropoda; class Insecta; order Coleoptera; family Cerambycidae; genus Anoplophora; species Anoplophora glabripennis. Next base: position 5,443 of record NW_019417173.1, on the reverse strand, counting down.
GTCTTCTATTCGCTGCAGTAGTTGTGGTCTAGTATCTATTGGAGTAGAGTAAACTTTTCAGGTAGGTCACCCCAAACATAGAAGCCCAGGGAGTTTAGATCTGTCGATCTGGCTGGCCAAGACACTGGACCCTCTGCAGCATTATGGTAGACATTGGCATTTGGTCTTCTACCTATCCACCATCTCATATAATTTTCGTTAAGCCATTCTTGTATTATTCTCCTAGAATGCGCAGAGGCACCATCCATTTGTATCCAGCTGTTTTGTCTTACCTATATTTAATGGAACATCCTCTAATAATTCAAATAGATGGTTATCTAGAAATTTTAGAAATGACTCCGAATTTCATGAGGATTTTCTTATGATCAAATATCCAGATTGTGAAAATTCGCTACCCCTCGCCTTGTGAACGTAGCCTCATCGGTCCAAAGTATTTCTAGTAAGAATTCAAACAACCATTGATAAAAATTCAGGCGTCTCTCTGCATCTCACGGAAGTAAATTTTGCGCAGGTTGTAAATGATACGGATTTCTGCCATCCTTACGTAGAACTTTTCAAATTTTCGATTTACTCACCCCAAGTTGCCGCGACGTTCTTCGTATACTTAGCCGAGGACCGTCGTCAAATGCATTTAAAATTTCATTTATGTGCCTTTCATTCCTTTGTCGTGATTTTCCAAATATTGTTTTAATCCAAAAAGATGAAAGCGATGAGTGTAAAGAATTTTGTTGATGTGCTTACAAATTGCACTTACTTTTAAGCATAAACAAGGGGATTGTATTGGTATGAATAACTTGAGAACGGTGAACTTTAGGGAAAAAATTCAAGTTACCTTTTTTACGTATTTTGTGCTTTAGAATATAAATTCGTTACAATAGCGTGTAAAAAATACAGTGGCGTAGGTTTTTTTTATAAAGAAGAGGGTGACCCTGTCCAGTTGTACACCACTGGTTGAATCTTTCGAGCTCATATTTTAGGAAATACAAGGCCTACTATGGTACATTATCTGTAGTAAATTTTATTGAAATCGGTCGATGGATTCCGGAGATATAAACAGAAAATAATATTTTTTTAACAACTTCAACACCCTGTATCTCTAAAACGAGGCCGTTCCAGACCTATGTTTATAAGGCAAACACCTACTATTTTAAAAGGATCTATCTGCCCTCGAAGTTTCCTGCATAAAATTCGGACCACCCTGTATACAGTGTGTCCCAGAGCTATATTGACAGGCATTATCTCGGAAACTAGTCGAGATAGAAAGAAAAGTTACATAGAAAAGGTTTTCTACTTAAAAAGATGCATTTAATCATTTTAATTTCAAGTATATAGGGTGCCCCAAAAAGATGGTATATTGCGGAACTTCAATTTTTAAATGGAACACCCTGTATATTTTTAAGTTTTTGGGTTCTCCTTTTATTTCTGAACATATTTGATTAATCATTAATCTTCTATACCTATCATTAACCGTTTACAATATGAACAGACTTTTTCCATACTCTTAAATAAATAAAGTACGTAAAAAATTCTTCAATGTAGCTTTGTGATAGTTTCATTGACAGTAATTAAATTAGTCCTGCAGCCAGGGGGGTCCCAATTGCCCCCTTCATTTAGATGGAGTTACTCAAATATTTTTTGTGTATTTTGAGCTGCAGAACACGAATTTTTTGGGTAGAAGTTTGCCCGGATGTCGATAAGTTTTTTATTAACAAAAAATTTGCAAGATACTGAAAACTTAGTTTTTGGTAAAATAAAAAGTATTTTCTTGATCTTTGACCCATTTTAAGAAAAAAAAAGTCCTGCAATTTTTTTATTAAACGCAAAGTTTTCGAGATAAACGCCGTTAAAAACTAGAAAAATGCGATTTTTGCGGTTTTCAATCGTTAATAACTTTTGATTGAATAGGTATTTATATTATAGGTATAGGGAATAGGAATTCTGCTGACGGCGTTTGAAAGTTTACGTTAAATACTACAAATTATGAGTAATTGCAGTGTGAAAATTTGTTTTTTCCACTGTTATTTGAAGCTATAAACAAATAGCGATTGAGCGTTCAGAAGGGTGCGCCGTCATGTATGTAAGAGAGCGGTTGCCTTCTTACAGGAGTTTAATACACGATCTTGACGCGTACACTTCATTTCTAGACCAAAGAAATGATGAAAACTGAACGAACCATTAACAATTTAATGAACATTTGCAATATTACAATAATTAATATTATTATACAAGTTTAAAAATAATAATTATAAAAACACCTAAATTATACGACATTACGCTTTTAATATAAGTAAGTATAAACTTTTTTATTATCGTTTATAAAGCAAAGTAGGCACAAAGACGAGAGCTTTGAAATCAAACCCTGTGGAATATTTACGAAATTTTGCTAAGGGTAAATATGACTTTTTGGCAAAATAACTGTAATACTTTTCTTTCTTCATTTTGAAATTATTTTGCAGATTGTTCCGACATAAGTATAAAAGATAGCGTGAAAAAAGCTGAAAAGTTCTTAGTTAACATTATAAGAAATGTTGATTGTAGTTGTAAATCATTTAATGAATTAAGGGTTTGGATTTATAAACACAAAAATTCTATAATAGAAAATTTGCCACCGACTTCTGATTCGATTAGACTTCACATCTTACGGGCTTTTTACGTTGTTCATATTCAAACGAATGTTTTAAATTCACATATGAACGAATTAGATCCAACTTCATATGGATTTTTTATTAAAGACGATCTACTGTTGCCAGAGAGGGTAAACATCTTAATACCACCTCCCGAGCTGCCTGCAATTGTGCAATGTGCAGCACAAAAGCATGTAATTGCAATCGACTTCAAATATCTTGCTGCACTTTCTGTGCATGTATGAAAAAAAAAA
>NW_019417173.1:0-943 GCF_000390285.2 Anoplophora glabripennis | reverse complement strand
TCATTTACAGTAGGTTATTTATTGAAATAAGCTCAACAGTGCAAAATATGAGTAATAATCAATTGATGGACATGATTCAGGTATACTTTCGTTGTAATAAAAATCGTGGTGCAGGAGTCCGCCTTTACAGAGCTATTTCCTCACAGAGAAGTTCCAGAACCACGTAGATTTGTAAGATTTGAAGAAAAAGCGAGAAAAACGCCAATTTAATGAAAACGTCGAGGTCAATGTTCTTCTTAACGTTGAAGAAAACCCAAGAACTTTCATTCGGGAAATTTCTAATAATACTGTACTATACTGTAGTATTGAAAAAGCACAAATTCAAGCCATACATTCCTCAAAAGTACAGACGGCTACAATTTGTTTTTTTTAGTTGTTTTGTGTTTGTTGTTCTTCGTTAATGTGTTTTGTGTTTAATTAATGTTATTTCGTGTTGAACTTTGTATAATGTTAATGTTAATGTATTTAATTAAATTGTTTTTCTTTTAATTGATATTCATTGTATTGTTTCTTTTCTGTTAACTATAAAATTCTCTTTTGAGTTTTATTTGCATTGCTGTATTATTTTTTGTTTTCCGTGGTACAGATGATTAGTTAAAATACATTTGTCATGAATTGGTGACCGGGCGCCGAATGCGGTATCGACTAATATTTTGTCGTCTTTTCTGTAATAAATGCTTTACAAAAGTAAAGTTCACATACATCGTTGGATTCAGAAAATAAATCTGCACTATAATAAATAATAAAAAAACTTTATTGACATTTATTTGAAAAAAAAAATGACTATCGCATTTCACAACAAAAAATAGTAAATGAGCTCTAATAGCTCTAAGCATTATAGTGTATTTAGAGCCATTTAATTTAATTTTTTGTTTTTTCAAATCAGTCTATAAATAACGGAGCCTGTATAAAAAAGCCTTAATAAACAATTTTTGAGGAAATC
>NW_019417172.1:262049-265720 GCF_000390285.2 Anoplophora glabripennis | reverse complement strand
AAGAGGGATAATCCCCCTCGATCCCAAATCATTGAGGCCAATTTCTAGCCATGGAATAATGGCGCGTAGCCATGGAATAATGGCGCGGCGCGGTTGCTCATTCAAAATGCGACATGTGCATGTTTTCAGCAAAACGCGTGTTTAATTCGTTAAATGACATCAAACCGCATAATCTGGTTAAAAATAGCAATCTTATTTTCTGCAGATTTGTGACTGTTCACGGTAAAATTAAAAATTTTAAATAAAAAAGGTCAAAAAACAGTATTTTAACTCCACTGAATAATTTGATAAAATATACGTCGCATTTTGAAGGCACAACGACGTAATGCTTTCGCTGATGGAAACTATCTTTCGCTGTACAATAATTTGTATTTGTAATTAATTACGCAGAATCAAATGCTGCCCGCGCACGAGTAATTTTGCTGAATTTTTTAAAGGAGTCTCTTGCAGTCTATATTCTAATAGGTCAGTGTGTGTGTGTGGTCTAAAATAAAAAATTCTTTATCTGTCAAAAGTGTCAAAAAAGTTAAAATAAAATGAAAGAAATCAAAATTTTTGTTTTAATGTTAAGTAGACTGCAAAGTCGGAGAATTTCCCAGTAAATTATGAAAACATTTGGTACATTTCTCACATTTTAGAAACAGCTATGCAAACATTTAAGTTTTCTGTTAGATGTTTCCATTTTTTTAAAATTCCAGAAATGAAAAAGGAATACATTGCTAGAAAACTTGTAGGGTAGGAACCCACAATACAATAAATGCGTATTTATATGGTAAATTGTAATTAAAATTTCAGCTTTTCCAATGATGAAATGTATCTTGTTGTAGCTGATGTAAGACACTATAAACAGTTTTTACCATTCTGCACTAAATCTATAATCTTGGAACGACAACCAAAGGAAATTAAAGCTAACCTAGAGATAGGTTTCCCACCTATTGTTGAAAATTATACATCAACAGTGACTCTGAACAGACCTAATTTGGTTCGTGCTATATGTAAAGATGGTAGACTATTTAACTTCTTAGAAACAACTTGGAGATTTAGCCCTGGACTACAGAGTAACCCAAAGTCTTGCATAATAGATTTTTATATCAAATTTGAATTTAAATCGGCCTTCCATTCACAACTGGCTTCAATGTTCTTCGACAGATTGGTACATCAAATGGAAAAAGCTTTTATCAATGAAGCTAAAAGAAGATATGGCAAAGAATCTTTACCTAGTCATGAATTAAGTCCTGTAAAAAGTTGACGTTAGTTGTTCTAGGTAGCGGTTTTTAACATATTTAAATTGTGTTACATTAAAGATTTATTTATTTATAGTAAAATTATATAAGCAAATCATCATATACAATTCTTAAAATGAATGTTTTTATTAATCTATTTAAATGAATGATAAAAAGATGATATAATATTATTTACTAATCCCTAACGTTTAATTCATATATTCCGTAGGGTACTTTTTTAAAACAAATTCAGTATGTAGTGTAACTATATATAATATATAATTTTTAATCTACATCAAGCTTTCCAAAAGTTGTGACCAATTCCTACCGACAGTTTTGTCAGAAAATTTGTTCAATCCCATAAAATAACATTTTTAAATGCACATACAAAATATATGAAATGTTATCAACAAAAATTTTATCTTGAAACAATATTTATTTTTCTTGAAGGAATACCTATATCTAACATTATAAGATTTGATCATAATTTATTCAAGCCGTAAGTTACTGCTATTTATGAGCAGGCAAGTTTATTTAAAAAAGTTACCTACTTTCGTTATAAAAAAGACTATCCCAGCATACTAATTTTTATAATTAAAATAGGTTAGTTGGGTCATTTTACACCAAAAAGCGTTAATGAGCCAAGGAGTAAACTGGTGGTTTCTGAGAAATAAGTTTTTAAAGTTTAAAAAATTTAGATATTCAAATACTCGTATTCATTTGCCTAAGTGATGACTAAAATTCTCTCATTCTTCACGATACCCAAAAAGACGGTCAATTCTCAAAGATTTGCAGCAGTATTTCAATAAATCAAAAATTTTAAAACTAACTGTTGAGCGGTTGTTTGATCATTGGTCTGTCTTAGTAGATTTAAAAAACTTCAAATCCCTTATGTAAAATAACTTTAACATCTTTTAATTTTATTCTCTTAATATAATAATAATAATGATGTTTTTCAATCAGAAAAAGTTTTGATAAATGTTACATCACTGGAGAGCGAAAAATTTGAATATATAATTTAAATGTATAAGATCCTAATGCACTTTGTATCAATTGAGCAAGTTTTAACACAAATGATGAACTGTTTAAAGACTAGCAAAGTATTAAATGAATAGTTTAAATTAAAATGTTTAGCTTTTTATCAAACCACTGTTCATGAATCAATAATATTTCCTATACATTTTTTCAGTCAGCCATTATTTCTGGTCTCTCCACAAAATGTTTTAAATACCAAAAATATTAATTACAGCGACGTGTGTATTGTGTAATACCTATAGCGTTTAAAAAAAAATTTTTATGATTTAGATCAATCTCTTGGATAATTTAAATAACTGGCTATATATGTTAGTGAGATAGATATGATTTATTAATTAAAATTTATTTTATATGGTGTGAAATTTATGATATAGAAAACTACATTGCGGAAAAATTATTTCAAAATATTGTGAAAGTAGCTGTTATTATTTTAACTTTGCTGAATGGAAGTATAGACGTTGAAAGAGTATTGTTTAATAGTGGACATAAAAATCAAGAAAAGAAATTTTGCATTTTACCCACTACATTGAGCCTTGTAAGGATTAAAGGTGGATACCTACATATGGTATTAACGGATGCTGTGTAACATATGAAAATTTGATGATCGCTATATGTACGCTTAAAAATATAGATTTACATAAAATAAATGAAAATTGATAAATGTACTCATCTACTTTTAACAGTTAATTTTTGAAAAATGACAATCCTGGTTCTTATTAATTCGTTATTTATTATAAATTATTAAGTGTTAGTACTTGCATCTAGTAGACACCCTTTTCAATTTTTTTTTTAATATGTTATTTTTATAAGTAATCGCAAGTTCCTACATGTTATTTATGCAATATATTATATTTGTTTTTGTTAGCACAAATCTTTTTGTTTGAAAATAATGCTTTTTCTGTTTTTGTTTTATTGTTACACATCACACATAAATCACGTCTAATATATATGAATTAAAATGAACTATTATTTAATTACAATAAAACAAATTCTGCTCCCTCCTTTCAAAAAAAAAAATAAATAAAAATTATAGCATAGTAGAATTTGGAAAAACCGCGCCATTATTCCATGGCTAGAAATTGGCCTCAATGATTTGGGATCGAGGGGGATTATCCCTCTTTATCCTGCCTCATCTCGTGTAGGCCTGGACAGCCTTCGTAGGTGGGCCCCATCCGTCGTCTACCCCGACCGCAAATGCGGCCGGTGTAGGCGCTTTGTGGGACCTCCTTTTGTCCTGGCTGGGCCCCGCCGGCTAGGGCCCTTTCTTCTGGCGCTCTTCTTGCTTCGCCGGCTCGTCTGTGTAAACCCCGGGGGTAGTGTCATGTTTATGTGTGGTATGGTTGGGTAGGGTAGTGCGGCTATGCAGCCTGGGATGCGCTTTGCTAAGGTGGCCCTTAGGCTAGCGCGGGAGGG
>NW_019417172.1:252293-258650 GCF_000390285.2 Anoplophora glabripennis | reverse complement strand
CTAAGGGCCACCTTAGCAAAGCGCATCCCAGGCTGCATAGCCGCACTACCCTACCCAACCATACCACACATAAACATGACACTACCCCCGGGGTTTACACAGACGAGCCGGCGAAGCAAGAAGAGCGCCAGAAGAAAGGGCCCTAGCCGGCGGGGCCCAGCCAGGACAAAAGGAGGTCCCACAAAGCGCCTACACCGGCCGCATTTGCGGTCGGGGTAGACGACGGATGGGGCCCACCTACGAAGGCTGTCCAGGCCTACACGAGATGAGGCAGGATAAAGAGGGATAATCCCCCTCGATCCCAAATCATTGAGGCCAATTTCTAGCCATAGAATAAAGGCGCGGCGCGCTATATATTCGTAAATTACACCAGGCGTTAATCGTTATTTCGGCAGCGCGACAGCTGTATGCAACGGCGCATGCTTAGATGTCTAAATACCTCCGCCGCCATTATTCCATGGCTAGAAATTGGCCTCAATGATTTGGGATCGAGGGGCATTATCCCTCTTTATCCCACCTCATCTCGTGTAGGCCCAGACAGCCTTCGTAGGTGGGCCCCATCCGTCTTCTGGCGCTCTTCTTGCTTCGCCGGCGCGTCTTTGTAAACCCGGGGGTGGTGTCATGTTTATGTGTGGTATGGTAGGGTAGGCGGTTACCGTCCGAAAAAAAAATAAACATAATTATATGATGACGTGACAATCAAAACCTAAGCTAAGTTCATGATATTTTTCTTGTTCCTTTTATCAGTTAGTTCAGCTAAGATTATTTAAGGAAATTAGAAGTTAGCTAAGACAAAAATTTTGTAAAAGGAAAACAACTGTTGATTGTTATGGAAGTATGTTCACTCACCAGGTGACCGCGGTTGCCATGCGGTCACCCGGTGTGTTAACATACTTCCATAACAATCAATATCCCCCGATCAACCGTATGAATCTACGATGGATTCACCGGGCTTACAAACGGCTAAAAAACCGTCGTTTCATTTACAAGCGGCCTAAAGGACACGATTTTTCGCCAGGCGGGTGGGGAAAAAACGTGCATCCTTGTATATACAGGAAGACAATAACATATTATATTTTCAGATTTTTAAATGTTCTCTCTACTCCTATGCAGTTTGGCGCAAACAGTCAACACGCTCTCATAATCAGTTCAGAGTAACTCTAAGTTGCTATTAGCTACTAATAGCTACTATTTTTGCCAAATCGAATGGCCCTCAGAGGGCAACACAGTTGTGTGACTGTGACATAACAAATTATTAACCTTAAAATTTATAAAATGGCAGGAATAGTAAATATTCAGCGTTATGGTTTACAAAGAATAATCCCCCATATAAACAGACGTTTTGTATCAACATCAAATAAAAATAATGAAACTGCAACTGTAGACGTATGTAACACACCCTCTAAGACCACTGCCGAGAAAAATTGGATTAGTTATGGATTTGATTACACAACTAAAGCAGGCGACAGGAATGCTCTGCATTCAATTATGTTTGGTTCTATTACACTGTGTTTAGTTGTGGGAGGATTTTTCCTTGCATATATGCCAGATTACAACAATAGAGATTGGGCCCAGCGAGAAGCTTTCTTGGAACTTCGTCGAAGAGAACAAAATGGGTTGCCATTAATTAACCCCAATTTTGTTGACCCATCCAAAATACCATTGCCTTCTGATGAAGAATTGGGTGATACAGAAATTATAATTTAGTTATTTAAATTTGTAAATAGGTGTATTTATATCAACTTTTACGATGTTAATATAATATAAAAAATTGTAAGTAGCGATTTATTTGTTTCAGAAATTAGCCCAAATGAAATCATGTTTGGTTATTATAGCTTATGCTGTATCTCTACTACTCTAAAATTAAAATCACCGGTCACCTTTTCGTCAAAGCAAGACAAAATAATAAATTGCAATAATGGAACAATAATTGTCACCACATAACAGTTATATTTTAATACTGTAACTTGTAGGAAATTGTTTTTTTTTGTTAATTTTTGCCCGTTTTGTCATTTTCATTTTGTATTTGTATAATGTTTCAATATAGTGGCACATAACTTATTGGTCAAATATTACCAAGAAATTTTACTATAGAAGGGCAGCTTACAAATTTTGTGAAAAATGCTGTTTTAGGGATACAGGGTGCCAAATTGTTTTTTTCAACATGGCCCACATAAACTGCGTGATGTAAGTTTTGAGCGAAATAAAAAATTAAAATTATATTTTTTTAATTAAAAAATCAAAAATAATTGAGCCCAAGATCTCGAAAGGGGTTGCACATATATTTGATAAATATTTTCTGTCTTCAACCATAGCTATAATTTTTTTAATTTTGTATAAACTTAAAAAATTACCGAAACAATAAATATCGGCCAATCCATTGACGATGTTATGCTACTTATCAGATTCTGTCAAGTTATTTGCTACATCAACTCTATCTTAGGTATGCCAAGTATGCTAAAGAAATAAACATGTTATAATTTTCTACAAAAAAGGTGTTATTGTTCAAAAATTTTATTGATTAAATTCAAAATATGTAAAGGATTTACAAAACTATTACAATCTTTCTTTTTCTGATGATATTCTATTATAAAATAATTCACATTCACATTAATCAACAATAAAAATAATTAGTCACTATAGCCTATATTCACCTTAACAGTGTTCAAATATTGGTTTATAAAATAATTTAGCCAGTCATAGATCTGAAAAAAGTTTATAACTGCATGTTGCCCAAGAGTTTCTGTTGGATGTAGATTATTCGTGACGAGTGCAAGACTTTATTGGATAAGAATGCAAATGAATGACCATATGTTGTACATAAATTAAAAAAGATCAAAGGAAAATCCTAGCTGCAAACAAATGCAATGTTTCTATGCAGGCGATGAATTAATAAAAAAAGCAATTCTGTCTTAACTGGTTGTTGCCCAACTTCATCATCATGAATCAATAATTGTAAGTGTAAAAAAATAATAATAGCAACAAGAATATTTTAATTGTGTAAGCCATATATATTATCTACAAATTACAAATAAAAATGAAATGGAGACATATAATAAAAAAATATGGGTGAGTAAATTATATTTAAATTGCCACATACCTATATGGTGGCATAGATTTACGGCAGAGGTAAATGAGGTTTTTAAAATGTCAAGGAAGTTCTGCAAACATCGATAACATCTTGAAATGTTCGCTAAATGTCTTTCAACTTGTAATGAAATTATAGCTCCCTCTTTGTAAGACTAACACTAGATTAATATGATTTATTTCTGTTATGAATTAAATTCATGAACTTCAGGCCTAAGTAACAAAACAATTATTATCATTTATGTATTAATACCATATTTTGATTTCATTTTATCAATTTCTTCTTGTTTCTTTTCAATATCAGTCTTCTTAAATGCTTTATTAGCTTGATAATACAATACTACCAGATAACGATTGCATACATTAAAACCAGATAAATGGTCACATGCATTTTTCGCATCAAATATGTCTTCAAATACAACGAATGCCGTTCCTCTTGTTTCTGGAGTATTTCCTACTCTTATTTGTCTAATAGCTCCATATTTGCCAAAAATATCATACATTTCTTCAGCTGTAATCTTGTAAGGTAAGTTTCTTACATATAATATCCTATTTATTTCGGGGGGCAAACGAACCTAAAACAATTGGTTTCAATTCAATACTTTAAATAAGGTGCCAGAAACTGTACTTACGTTTGCCTTTCTTTGCATTGCCAAAGCCATATTGTATTATGTAAAACCTACTTTTAAATATAATAATTTGTGTTTACTATTTAGTTTACACAATATATACAATCTTATTTCTTAATCAACCAACTTTTACAGAAATTCTCTGTAATCTATCTTTCTGTGAGGGCTTTACGATTTGCTGTTAGCAGCTAATAGCAACTTAGAGTTACTCTGAACTGATATTAGTTGCTAACGGACACTATTTTTGCCAAAACGAAAGACTCCTAACCACAAATTATAGAGATACCATAGACAGATATTCAACTAATAGGTCTATGAAAGAGACAATGAACTAGATATACACTGGAAGGGAGTCTACAAGTGTACCGTGTTTTGTTATGAGTTATGAATGCGTTTGTGTCAGGTGTCAGGTCAAACGCTACACAGACAATAAGACAAAACGCGGAGAAACGGTTTGACGTAGCCGCTAGACATGACAATCCCCTCCTCAGGCAAGCCGTTGACTACGTACCCGACGTGACCGACAAACACAAAAGACCTAAACACCAACTTTTTGACCCTGGGTGACCACCCCAATGACCCCCCCCCCTGCCCGCTAACCTTTTCTGTTTCAGAGACCGCCAGGATCAAGAAACGAAGACAACGACACACACACACACACACATACACACCCCCATACCCTCCTTACCCCTCCCCTTCCGCGCTAGCCTAAGGGCCACCTTAGCAAAGCGCATCCCAGGCTGCATAGCCGCACTACCCTACACAACCATACCACACATAAACATGACACTACCCCCGGGGTTTACACAGACGAGCCGGCGAAGCAAGAAGAGCGCCAGAAGAAAGGGCCCTAAGCCGGCGGGGCCCAGCCAGGACAAAAGGAGGTCCCACAAAGCGCCTACACCGGCCGCATTTGCGGTCGGGGTAGACGACGGATGGGGCCCACCTACGAAGGCTGTCCAGGCCTACACGAGATGAGGCAGGATAAAGAGGGATAATCCCCCTCGATCCCAAATCATTGAGGCCAATTTCTAGCCATAGAATAATGGCGCGCGGTGTCAGGGGCATAGAAAGAAAAGTTATAAATGGGGTACTCTTCGTTACATTATTGTTTATGAGAATTCTACTAATACCTACAGTTCTACATATATTTTCTGTTGCTAATATTTAAATTTGTATTAATATAGTTTACCCTCACATCAATTTCCTAACGAAGTATATTATTTTCATTTTTCTTAATTTATCATTATTTATTCTATATATTACATATTATTGCATTATAATAATTTAATTTACAAATTACCTCTTTATAAGGCGTACTGTCTTAGATCCCACGCGCCGCACAGGCCATTGTTTTTGGCGTTAAGCGTGGCCTCGATAATTTGGGACCGAGGGGGACTATCCTTTGTCCTGCCTTTTCTTTGTAGGCCTGGGGCAGCCTCGTGGAGGTCGGCCCCCGCTGGCAGGGGAGCCTCTTCTGGCGCTCTTCGTATCTTGATTTTCCTTTCTTCGCTGGCTTGTCTAGCCTCCAGTGGGTAGTCGTGAGGAGTGGGTTTTTGGGAATAGCTTGTAGCTAGGGAATGCACGCGGCCTTTGAGTGATAGGTTACGTCAGGCTCACCACGAAGTTTTTGTAATTTGTCTCTTCTTTGGTTCTTCTTGGTCCTGAAACATACAAGATTAGCTTGAGTGGGGGGGGGAGGGGGTTAGGACGCCTTAACATCTGCCAAAATGTGGTCGTCATCAATAGCAGCGTTTTATTTACTTGAGATTTTAGTTTCAAATCACCTAATTGGCCAATCTCTATTCAAATAGCTAAAATTAGTTGAGATCTAAGGAATATAAACACGGCTATTTTCCTACGACATCACTTTGGCACTCTACTATAATTTTCATCTAACTTATTCTTAAGTATCTAAAAATGACGCAGAACGTTCTTAGCCAATGTAGAAATGAAATTTTTATTTATCGGCCTATTAGAACTTAAGAAAACAATTAATTTTAAAGTACTATGAAACATAACATTCATATTGTCGACATGGAAATTGAGTAAAAATGGTCGTGGTCCTTTTAGGTTCTGGGGAGAAGACAGAGATATGAAGGCACCTTCACGAGGAGGTTACTGACTGAGAGCGCTTCCGAGCAGTAATGCAAGGAAACATCTCGCTCCCAGTTATGGAAACCACCTATGACCTGGAGGCGGCAGTCCTCTCCCTTGAGACTGACATTAAAAACGCCCTGACTCAGACGTACTACGACGGAGAGACTACTGTCCCCCGACTGACAAACCCCCGGGGCACCCACCCCGATGACATAAAAAACTTAATACGTGACAGACGACGTGCGAAACGGCTTGCCACCCGCACCCGCCTCCCCCGACACAGACATGACTTAAACGTACTTAACAGACGGGTGAAGGCGGCTCTGGATGAACTGGCCCAGGATAACTGGGCTAGGCACCTGGAGTCGCTGGATCCACAAGACAACAGCCTCTGGAAAACGCAGAGGGCCCTGCGACAGACCGCTCGCCGTAAAATTCCTCCAATCCACGGTAGTGTGGGGGTGGTTTACACGAACCAGGAAAAGGCCGAGGCTTTCGCCGATAGCCTGGAACTGCAGTGTAGACTGCCTCAGCTGCCCGA
>NW_019417172.1:201453-246828 GCF_000390285.2 Anoplophora glabripennis | reverse complement strand
TAGCAAAGCGTAGACGAGGGGGTCTAATTCCATGGCTATAATAAATTTATAAATTAAAAAAACACAACTGGGACGTTTTAAAATGCTGTAATAATTAAAATTGATCAAAGTGCCGGTTATAGCAAACCGTAAAAAATATTAGATGTTATGTTTTATTATGTTTTTTCAATATTTTCTATATCTTGTTGCCTTTTACGCAGACACGCCAATGGATTTTCGTTCCCGGCACGCTTCATCCCCCTTACTAGTCCAAGAGCTAGCGATGAATCACTATCTATAATTTTGGCCGTCGAGTATAAACGATATTTAAAATTAAATCAAATGTCAACAGTAAACAAAATCCTGTTCTCTTCGAAATTGAATTCATGGATCTAGTTAGTGTTTGGCTGATCCGGATTCAGTAATCATGATTCAAACAGAGAACACTATAGTTGGTATAGTGTTCTCTGATTCAAAGCTGAGAGCAAAAGAAAGCGGCTAATACCTAAACTTTTTCTTCGTCTACACCGTCGTTGAAAGAGTGTTATTCCATGTAGTATAATATGCTCTAAGATTGGATAGGTGTTTAAAGTCCCTAGATTGACCTACGTAGGGACTTTAGTTAGGCGTATCTAGTTGTATCAGAATTGTATATGTCAGAAATATTACCGGAGCACCGGAGTGCCCAAAAGTAAAAATATAAGTATTCAGTGTACATTAAGTACAAAATGTCCAATGTTGTGGATACTTTAATAGAAATGGGCTTTAGTAAAGAAAGAGCGTAAGTAATTATTGTATGTATCTAAAAAGTATAACCTATAATTTTATAGAGAATTAGCAGTAAGTCGAACCGGTAATAATGATGTTCAAACTGCTATGGATTGGTTGTTGTCTCACGAAGAAGAGTTAGGACCTTCTGAGTCAACTCCTACCCCAGAAGAACAGCAGAACACTAATATTAGTGTATCGACTGAAGAAAATGCAACTGAAACAGTTCCTGAAGCTGTTTCTATACCAAAATCTATTCAATGTGATGATTGTGGTAAATTGTTTAAAACTAACGAGGAAGTGGAGTTTCATGCATCTAAGTCTGGTTAGTTTAATTAAATTTTATTTATGCGATGTGACCCTGTGTGTATTTATGGATTTGAGACTAATTTGATTTTTAAATGGCATCATTGTTTAATATGTATAAACTTTATTATACCTATGTTGGAATATTTTAATTATGCACTATGTAGCAAGTAATATAAGCATAAACGTACTATATATAAATAGAAACAAATAAATGTTTTTAACGGATCTCTTTAAATTTTTGACAGTTAAGAATCGAATTGATTAAATTTTTCACTTTATATATTATTATTTTAAAATTGTCTGTGCACAGTTAATACAACAAAAAAGATATATAAAAGTTTAGGTTTAGATTCATAATTATAAAAAATAACATAGGTACTAGGAAAAAGTGTCTACCTGTATTATTATTTTCAAAGGAAAAGTCAAAATAATCCTTGGAGTATGCCATCTTAATCTCTATGAATAGGCTATACAATGTGAATTATCAATAATTACTTATCATCGATGGTTTGAAAATGTTAATATGTTTAGATTATTTTTTAATAACAATCATGTCTAAAAATAAATATTTTTGTTAGCTCTCTCCTAATATTTTAATCATATTCTTTTTTATTAAATATTTTTTAATGGAAATACGGTATTTAGAAAAAATGTTATGTAGTTAAAAACGAGGTTAAAAATATCTAGTGATTATTTAAAAATTTAAGTTAATACTGTTTCTAGAATGCCATACTTCAAACATCTTTATCAAAAGGATATCCTCTCCACAGCTGTGTAAATCCCCTAACCTCTGTCTAAAAATAGCAATGATATCTTTTGTTGGTTATTTTATGATTTGATTAGTCATCCAGTACATTTAATCAGTGAGTGGTTACCAAGAAATTGTTATTTATTATTCTTAAATTCAGATCTTCCTAGTTACATAATCGATGTTTGTATGTCAGGTCATAAAAATTTCTCAGAATCGACAGAAGAGAAAAAACCGTTAACAGAAGAAGAAAAGAAAGAACAATTAGCTAAAATCGAAGCAAAACTTCGACAACGCCGTCTGGAAAGGGAGGCGAGGGAAAAAGAAGAAGCATTATTAAGAGAAAAAAATAGGATTAAATCTGGCAAAGAGTTGTTAGAAGCCAAAAAGAAATATGACGAATTGGAAATGAAAAAAATTGTAGAACAAAGAAAACGTGAAAAGGAAGAAGAAAAACTGGCCAGGCAAAGAGTAAGAGAACAGATTGAACAGGATAAACTTGCCAGAAAAACTAAATTTAGTGGCGCTACGAAAGCTGAGCCAGTCTCATTACCTGTTGCAGAACCGACTGTAGTAAAAACTGCTAATAATAGCTATTCTGAGGTTAAACTTCAAATTAGATTACCAAATGGTTCAGCTCTTACACAGACATTTGGAGCAAAAGAACCACTATCTGCAGTTAGATTGTACGTTGAAATGAATAGACAAGATGCTGATGGGCCCTTTAACTTAATGACAAATTTTCCTCGGAAAGTGTTTATATCTGATGATTATGATAAGCCTTTGGAAACTTTAGGTAATTATATGTTCTTTTGTTATTGCCTGTTTTAGATATTGTTATTATTGAAAGAGTGAATGCAAATAGTATGGTCTGGTTTGTAATGATTTTTTTTTCTGTATTTATCCTTATAGGGTATTACTGTCAGTGTTGATGTATTCTACTAACCAAATTGTACAGACAATTTATTTACCCAAAAAAGTTCATATAAACGTAGGTCAACAAACTTTTAGTTTTAGAGATACCGGGAGTTGAAGTGACAAAAGCCTGTGGGAGATTCTGCTCAACAAAACATGTAAAAAAGTTCATTTGAACATGGGTCTGCAAGTGCTTCGTTTCCGAGATACAGGGTGTTAATTTAAAAAAAAAATTGAGTTTTTTAAAAAAAAATGTTTTAGCCGATTTGAATGAAATTTTTATAGTTTATTAAAACAATTATCATATATCAACTGGACCAATTAGATTTGATCCAGAATTTTGAGGGGCATATCCAGCGAGCAAGTTATTTTCGTTTTGTAGAAAAGAATATCACCCTGTAGTTTTTTTTTTGCAGTTTTTATGTAATATTCAGATAAACCCACTAAAAATAGTACATTTCTGGTCTCGACTCATTTTAGTGTCTTGCTTTGTTTCAAGAACCTACAAAAAAAAATAACTTGCTTGCCGAAAGTTCTGTATCAAATCTAAATGGTCCAGTTGATGTATGGTAATTGTTTTAAAAACGGTAAAAAATTCCATTCAAATCGGCTAAAGCGGTTTTTTAAAAAAACTCAATTTTTTTTTCTTAAATTAACACCCTGTATCTCGGAAACGAAGGATTTGCGAACCCATGTTCATATGAACTTTTTTATATATTTTGCTGAGCAGAATCTCTCCTAGGCTTTTGTCACTTTAACTCTGAAGACAAGGGGACGAATGAAAAAGTGTCGTAAGGGGATCCCAACTAAAAAGTGTAGCACTATCAGATTCCACATGTCATAAGACCCCTGTCTACCAAATTTAGTGATTCTCGTACAACAGGGTTCTGAGATATAAAAAAACACTGCTCTTAGGATTGTTGCATTAATTTCGCACTATCCAGTATAGTTATAATGATTAAGTTTATTTGTCATTAATTAATTAGGCAGGTGTTTACTGCATTGCATCTAATACACAGCTTTTGTTTATGGCTGACATCATCAGTATGTGGATGGTCTGAAAAGTTTCCTATCTCAACATAAAGATGGCAGCACTCTCAACAAAAGCTAAGGGAATGTGTTCGCATATCTTTTGAAAGGTACTCACCAAAATTTCAGTCATTTTGGAAGAGCAGTTGTTTGACAATCATTTGAGTGAGTCGATGTGAGCATTTTTGTGAAAATGAAAAAAATCAAATATTGAGCTGTCATTACATATTCATTTTTGAAAGTCAATATGCCTATGCAATGACGAGTTTAGGCGCAATAAATCTGTGTTTTAGCGCCGATTAAATACTGTAGATGAAATTTAGATACAACATTATACCCCAGAAATAAAAATACAGTCAAAACACTGGATTACGAAGGGGGAATCAACTTCAAAAAAGCAAAAACTGTTATTTGGCTGTTTTTTTTTTTTTTTGGGGAAAAGCCACTACAGGAGCATATTTCATTATTACTTGAAAAGCTGAAGGCAGAAACTGCGGAAAAACACATTTGAAAAAAAAAATATTTTGTTTCATCAAAACAATGTGCTGTTTCACACCTCACCAGTTGTCATAAAATCCTCGAATTACAGTTTGAACTGCTTGACCACCCTCCTTACTCACCAGATCTAGCCCCAAGCGACTTTTTATTTGGTCTCTAAGCTAAAAGTTGCGGAGGACAGACAATTTCGTTAAATGAGGAGGCTATTCACCTTTGTAAACAATTATTTTGCAAAGAAATACGCTGATACTATTTGGACGGGTTAAAGAGATGAGAACATTGCTGGGAGAAGTATGTAGAGATACAAAGAAGCTCTGTAGAAAAATAAATTTGAAGAAAAAATTTCTTGTATCTTTGTAGGTCGGAAACTTTTTAGACCACCCATGTAAATTTAGTATTTTTAACCATGGATATAGTTTCTACCCCTGCAATTGTTATAATTTGTTTTTTTAACGGTAAATATGAGGAAATAGCAAAATTAATGCTTTAACAACATATGCCATCAATTACAGTCCATAGGATATTTGTTGAGAGAAATCCAAGGAAAGAAAAAGCCAATAAAGTTCCGTTATTGAAACTACTGTAACAATTTACCGCGGCATGGATGTGCCTTGAAATTTTCCGCCAACGTCTTTTTACCTCGAATGTCCCAATGCGGTTAATTCTAAGAAACTGACGAAAGGGTCTTGGAATTCTAACTCACCAAATATATCAATATAGAGACTATCAGAAGTGATACTGTTAAATTGTAATAAAATGATTACTATGTGCTTCACAATAAATATGTAGATACATTGATCTACCGTTATTGATAACATGATTAAAGAGAATAATAAAATATATGTAGAAAATTTTTGCAAGAAATATTGGCTTATAACTGAACACCCTGTGTTCAGTTATTAATCAACCAAACGCCTTCAGTAGATTCTACATACAATGAAAATTAAGGAAGGTAGATCAAGTAGTGTTGAAAAATGATTTATTTTGCAGATACAGTAATACCCCGACTTACGCTACCCCGTCTTATGCGAATCCTGATTTACGTGATTTTTAAATCTCGTCAATTCTGCATTTGTTTGAGCAACGCGCTACTCTTGCTTCCCCACTCCGTCCACACTTGTTCAGTTTACGGTGTGTTGATATGTTTCGCGCGAATTCAACGTATAACTACAAATTGGCCTGTTCTGGAAGAAGATGCCTAAAAGAACTTTTATCTAAAGCTGGATTGCCCGTGATTTGGAAGTCGAATTGTAAAGCTTGGGTGATAGCTTCCCTTTTTTGAGGACTGGTCTGGCCATCAGTTCATACCCGAAGTCGAACATTATTGCCAATCTAAACAAATCCCATTTAAAGTGATGCTATTAATCGACAACGCACCAGGTCATCCTCCTGCTACTTTAACTAATTTCGACTCGCGCGTTAAAGTTGTATTTTTACCACCAAATACAATCAGTTTACTTCAACCGATGGACCAGGGAGCCATCAAAACATTCAAAGCTTATTACACCAGACGATCGTTTGCGCATCTGCATGAAGCTATGCGACAAAACAAAGAGCTCTCTGTCAAAGACTTTTGGAAAAAATTCAATGTTTTAGATGCCGTGAGAATCATTGGACAATCTTGAAATGAAATTTCACAAAAAACTTTAAATGGTGTTTGGAAAAACTGTCAATTTTTTTTCACCACTGAAACTTGGGCGGAATCAGCTCCAGAGCCTGATGAAATTGGTAATGTGATTGAAGAAGTTGTTGATCTTGCCAGACAAATAAATTTGGAAGTGGATAGTGATGACGTTCAAGAACTGCTGGATTCACACAATCAAGAACTGACAATAATTGATGAACTCATAGAAATGCGTGAGCAAGAGCAAGACATTGAAGAACCTGATTCTTTAGACCCAGTTCAATTAGAAGATCAAATGACGGTTGTAGACTTGACAGAAGGCCTCAATCTAATTGAAAAAGGGTTACAAATTTTGGAATGTTTTCCAACGAAGAGCGCATTTCTGCTACAAAATGGAATAAGAAAATTATTAGCGTGCTACGAAGAAATTTTGCGTGAGAAGAAAAAATCTGATACGTCAGACGACTTTCTTAGATTTTATGAAGATTTTCTACGTAGAAATAACTTCAGTTTACAGTTTTGCAATTCATAATATAATTTTTTGTATTAATTTAAGATTTTATTACACATTTTTCTTTCAAATTTATTGTTTTTTTTTCAGTCTTCTGTTCCAAGTATAGTCTGTACGATATTTGTTGAGATAGAATTCCAAGAATACCCTCGCGTTACTTTCTTGGAATTAACCACATTCGACACCCTGGGTAGAGTCACTGGCAGAAAATTTCAAGCCACGCCCCAAATATCGTATGGATATAATTTGTATGTATTTATATGCAAATTGTACTTTGACTTATGAGAATTCGACTTATACGGTTATCGCTCGGTCCCACCTATCGCGTAAGTTCGGGGTATTACTGTACATGGTTTTGAAGTTGAAAATCTTCATGATCATCTACAATTTTATACAAATACTAAAAACCAGGGGTGTGCAAATTTCATCCTTGGGACCCTTTTATAAAAAATATGTTATAAAAGTAGAAATAATGACATTTAAAATTTTCATTGATATTTTTTATCTGTTATTAAAATGCATGATTGCAAAGGAAAATGGATTTCAATTTTCTGCTGCAGTTATCATTTATGGACAGCAGCATGTTTTGGTGTATTATAATTCTATAAAACATCACGTTTTTTTTTTATTTTTTACTGTAGTGATCATCTGTTACGATTTAGACCAATAGCTCAATCCAAATGCTGAGCTGTCAGTTGAAGGATTTACATTCAAAGGTACCTACATTTCAATAAGGTAAGTTGGTCTAAATCGTAAATAAATAATCAATACAGCTACAAATTTAGCAAAAAGACAATTAATTGTATTAGAATGCACCAAAATACTCATATGTCTAATTGATAGCTAGAGAAAATTGAAAATAATTTTTCTCTGGAATCATGTATTTTAGTAAGATGCAACAGGTATATCCTTTATATTTAAATATGAATTAAACATTTTAAATATGCCACTATTTTTGTTTTACACAGCAACATTAATTTTTTTATAAAAGAACCCTAAGAATGAAGAATTGATTTTCTATGCTGAGATTAGGGTTGCCAGGTTTTGATGGTACATCTCCGGGCTCCAGGTTAACATGTCATTTCTCCGGGTTTCCTTTTTTGCGAAAAAACATTTCTTGATTCTTGATCTCTGTCACGAAATAGATTGTTCACGAAGTAGATATTTCCTGATTACGTCCTTTTTTTTTTTGTAGACATCGATTTCTTCGAAAACAACAATTTGTTTGCCAGATTTCCTTTTTTTTTAGGCATCAATTATACAAACGAGTCATATTTCCGGGTCTGTCATGAAATAGATCTGGCAACCTTATCTGAGATATGCCTGAAAGCAGTTTTAATTTTTTTTTAACTTCTGTATCAGAAATGGAGCATTTTGTATTGTTGTTTTGCTATTAAAAAACAAATATTGAAATTCATTAGCAAAATATTGTTACAGATAACTTTTTTAGAACACAATTTGATCAACATATTGATTGATTGATTGATTTAATCATTTTTTTTAGGCTTGGCTCCGACGGCGACACTATTTGTACAGAAATCCTAAGATGCCTTATATATAACAAGCGCTGGTTATATATAAGAAGCTTCCATCTCATCCTAGAAGCTTTAACTGAAATGATATTGTACATCAGTTATTACTGTAAGTTATAATTTTATTTCCTTTTTTGTTATCAGTTTTTTAAATAATAATTAGTATTTGGAAACTAAAATATAATTTTTTTGTGTGTGGAATATTGAAAATAAAATAGTGTTTATATTTTTAAAGATTACTGTGTGCCTCATATATTTATGTCCTTTATTACCTTGACCTCTCCAGTACGTTTTAAATTTTTAAATCCATTACTTGATTATACATTATGTCGATTTAAAAATTTCTCTATTATGCAGGAAATGGTTCGAAATATAAAAATTTCCCAACATTGGTTGACCTTTGTTAGAATGGCTATTTTTTGTGATATAACCACAATTATGATCCTTTTAATCCTATTTGTATATAATTTTAAAGGTTCTCAATTTTAAGTTGTGCACAATGGTGCAAGAATTTATGTATATGTTTATATTTATTTTTTTATGACTAAAATGACAGGTCTGATCCTTACAGATTTACAGGGTGTTTATAAATAAGTGTGAAATATTTTAGGGGGTGGCTTCCAAAGTTATTTTGTGAAAAAAAGTTCATATAAACGTAGGTTGAAATATGCTTTGTTTCCGAGATACAGTGTGTAAATTTAAATTTTTTATTTATTTTTATTAATTATTTCAAAGAATTTTTAAGATACTGACTTGAAACTTGATGGTTGTTATTTAGAAATATTGACAGCAACCTACTAGATAATGAATCAATATAAATTAAAAATACACAACTTGCAATAAAATATGTCATTTTTTTCCTCAAAAACGGTGCATCTTACGAAAAAAATTGAAGAGACCAATTTCATTTAGGATTGATGACGGATTTCTAAAAAAATATCAAAACGGGAAGAAATCAGCGGCGTGCCGGCGCACCATTTTTTTTTTTATTAAAAAAGGTTGTGGCATTCTCGCATGAATGCCACTGGTGGAAGTCGAAATGTTCGGATCACCCCAAAAATGCACATTTATCCCTCCAAAGCATTTTTCAAATTAAGATTTAAACACTCGGTATCTCGACCTAAGTTTATATGAACTTTTTTTTACAAAATAACTTCGGCAACCACCCTCTAAAATATTTCGCACTTATTTACAAACACCCTGTATAGATTTAACTAACTTGATAATTATTACTCCTGTTTAGTTGGTAAAATTTGCAAAAATTCTCCGTCACCCATATTTATAAGGGCATAATAAGTAAATGTGACAGACTTTTTGGAAGAGTCCCCGTCTAGTATTTTCATTCATTGACTGCTTGTTTAACTATAAATACATTATGTTTGAAAAAGTTGCCATTAATTCAGAGGCTGGCTGAATAATAAAAAAATAAGATTTTTCATATGGGTCTATTCTGCATGTAAGTTATAGGACTTTAAAAATATTTTTGAAATTCAAATTTTAGCTTTAATTTTTTCCGAAAAACAATGTACTGTATTAAAATTTGGTATAAGTAAATTTTTGAAGGTTCTAAATATGTCATTGTTGTTAGGTCTCGATTCTTATAGAATATTTTAGAATACAGCTTTTTAGAGGAAATTTTAATCAATATGGAAATAACAGGTTTATGAAAAATTTTTGGTTAATATTCTAATATGCTGGTGCAGTCGTTACAACAAATCTGTTTTTGTCCATGTCACATAGGTTTTCTTTATTTCATTACAGCTATAATTTCCTCTCTTTTGTTCAAATTAAATATAAAAATAAATTTCTTTATGTCTGAAATAGGTTCAAGTTCATAAAATTTTCATCCAAATATCTACAAGATGGGATTGTAGGTTGCAGGATAAACAGTGATTGAAAGGAACTGACATAAACCATGCTCTTTTTTAGAGCTAAAATCCTGACCAACTTGATTGGTTTTCAATCTATATAGATTAACACAATTTCTATTGGTCCTTTGTGTGATATAAAAAAGATTATACGATTTTTATACAATTTTTTCCATAGAACAGTTTCATACTCGGATTTTCTCTTTATTTCATATTTTCAGCTGTTTTTTTTTTGGAACACCATGTATATTTTTATGCCATTCATTGTATATATTTTTTAATACTTTTTAAACAACATGGTGTAGTTTATACAGTGTATTCCATCATTGTGCTCTGAAAAGACAAAACTTATTTATTTGTAAATTTAAGATGAAATGTCATTTTCTGCTTTTTTTTTAATATTACTATTTTGTTATTTGATATACAGGGTTTTTAAAAAATAATTAAATTGCACAAATTTCTTTAAATAATGAAAAAATTACTAGATGATATTAGTTTGAAGGTCGTAAACATTAAATTTCTATTATTAACTACATGATTTTTTAGTATGTAGGTGGTTTAGATACACTTATGATTCTTGTAATTATGTTAGAAAATGATTAACAAATAATAAAATGTAATAAATTCAGATTGGAACTCCTAAAAGGTCTTTTGGATTTTCTTGTTCCAGTATTGGCTTATAGATGTCTTGTAGACTTATTCAAAATTCTAAAGTTTTACTTGATATTATACCATTAGAATTAGGGATGTTTCGAAATTAATATACTGTAAGAAATAACAAAAAAAAAACAGTACCACTGCCAACATATATCTAGCAGGATTTCTGGATTCAATCTAGAATACATCCGTAATTTAATAACAGAACATTAAAATGTAATCAAATTTTATAACTTTCTAGAAGTTCTGATCCGAAATCAATGGACTTGACTAATTATTATTTTTCAAACTAGTTTTGTGATCTTCCTAGAATTTCTAACATAATTTCTAGGTGACAAATTTCAGTATTTAAACAAAGTAGAGTACATATGGTCGCTTTAAAATTTTTCTAAGTGTTAGGTACACCCTCTATATTGTTGCTAAAATAAAATAGTATTTCGGAAATTTTCATTTAAGTATCGGGACACATATTTATACTCCCAAAATTCTGAGATCTCATTGGCCAGTTGCAGTTTAGTTTAGTTTATAAATTCATTTCATTCCTGAGTTGAGTGTTCATGTTTAAGTATCTTTGTCTAGTCACTCGCAATAAACTAGGGACTTTATTCTTGAATTATAGGGAGTAGAAGAAATGAGAGAAAAGGGGCGTGTCTCTACTAAAACTCATTAATCGGTATTCTTGGATGGTGTTCTATTGAGTAATGATAGAACAATTGTTCCCTATTTCTTCTACTGGTATTTTCGGGGGAACAGGCAAGGATCATTAAACCTAACCCTATATTTTTATTATTTTTTGACATGTTTCACAAATTACGAATTCCGCAATCTGTCTGTAATATCTCTAGTTACTGTTTTGTGGTGATATCCTTCAAGAACTTGAGGAAACGTTCGTATAATTTGTGTTTATTTGAAGGATTGTACAGTACACAAATAAAATAATAATAGAATAAAATGGATCTGCCTAATATACCTAGTATTAAAGTATTTGTAAGTTCTTCCCAGTTAGCCCTCATTTTCTCTCTACTGTAGCTGGGTGTTAACTTTCCAGTGTACATTTGTATTTTACCCTCAATATATTCTATTAGAAGTTCTTTTTGTTTAGAACTTACTGGATTTAGCTTCGGTTTTTTATTAATTTCCATTTTATTTCCTCTTTAGACTGCACCTGACACTGACAAACAAATAACAATACTAAATAAAGTAGCACTTATTTCATGACTAGCTCATCACTAGTTTTCATTCTACCGCATATTTACTGTTTTCTGATTGGTCGGTACATTTGACAATATTGTTCCTCGTTCTTCACTTTCTTAGCTCGATCCTTTTGTGTCAAGAATACAGTATGGATTTTGTGATAGAACAGTAGTAGAGCGAAATGAGGGAACGTTCCCCAGGGAGCATTCTATTCTCTCACTGTCAAGAATCGAGCTCTAGCAAGCAAGCAAGCCTCGAAGTGGTTTACCACAGTATAAATTTTCAACATTCTCGATTTATTTTAATTTTCCACCAACTTTTCGCACAAACTCTCAGATACATTCTGTTCTAATTTTTGTTTATCACACACATATTTTTGTAAAGGATTTTTAGTATATTTTTTCAAAATTGTTCACTTTAAAGTAGTTGTATATATATTTATATTATAATCTGTTATCACTATTATTTAAATTAATCATATTATTCTTTATTGTATTTATTCCTATTTACTTATATTAAAACATTATTATTAGCCTTATATCGTCAAGTAATAACTTCCACAAAACTAGTAACTTAGCTGACCTAATTATCTGTGATCAATTTTCTTTCCAAATCATATTTTTGAATCATCGTTTTATATGGTAAAAGAATTCTTGTTTTGTTGAGGGAAACAAAGTCAAACTTCCCAACCAAACCATACCCGCAAAATTACCAACCGCAATTCCAAAAAATATAAAATCTAAGAAAACAGCCATTCCGAATGAGAATATGGCGCCCAACGTGGGGCCACATCCATCAACATGGAGCAATATTCAAATGAGAACCTCTGAATAAGAATATCAAATCAAGACAATAAAAATACTTTTGAGACTGATAATACATATTCTGAAAATTTTATAAGCAATGACATTTTCTCTTAAATTTAAAAATAGAAGAGTTTTTCTTATATAGGACACACTTGTGGGATGCATCGTTTACTTTTCTGAATATACAATCAAAAACATTTCTTTATTAAATTAACTATAAAAATTTATTCATATCTCCGAATTTACATTGGATTCTATTTCAAAAAAATTCAAATTCAAATTCTATTTCAATGGATTTCCGTATTTAAATTATGTCTCACAGCAACTTTTTAATGTTCAAGTTAGTAATAATTGTTTTTAATTTAAATTTAACATTATTCACATTCAGTGTGGGAGTTTTGAGCATTGCACCTTATAATTTTTTTTGCATTTTATTGTTTATTTATCGATAAGTTTTTAATTGCTTTCAGTGTTAACGTGAATTTGTTGGATAACATTGTGAGCTTCTAATTATAACATCTGCTTTATTAACTATTAAACTGCCCAGTTATACAAATTAATATAATGTATAATAAATATATATCTTTCCCTATTTGTTGAGTGAATTTCAACTTTTTTCTAACGCTTTTTAAATAATGTGGTGTTTTCAACTGTAATGAACTACTATATAACTCGATATTAAATTTAAACTGCTGTTTCTTTTAAACAGGATGCTTTGAACAAAGGCATACTGCTCAGTGAATCAAACGGCACAGATATAAAATAAAAATAATCAATGTAATTCCCTCACTTGCTCAGTGGGATTCCCCAAAAAGCTGTAAGCTGATAAAGTTGCAATGTTTGGTGTACCTATATAGTATAAGTACTAAGTAGAAGTAAGTAATTCAAAAAAGAGGAGGATCAAGATATATTTTTTATTTTATTTTTCTCTTTTATACGATTATAATATAAATAAATTTTCTTACATTGTTTATGTTATAGTGTTTTGCTAATTATGTCTTATAAAAATTAAGCAAAAAACAAATTTAGGACACATTTTATAAAGTGCTTTTTAAAATGTAGAAATCTGCCTACACGTATAAGGATGAATTCGTTTAATGTTTTTTTTAAATGAGTTAAAGTTGCAATTTATAAAAACAATCAGATCTTTCTACCTCTCTGTTTTTAACTTTTACTACACTGATAATTTTTTTTGCACCACCGTGTAAAGAATATTATCTCGGAAGATGACAACAGTGCAATTTTAACAAAAATCAACCTGGCAATTTTTATATTTCTAATCATTTTTGAAATATTACGTGTGGGATGTTGCTGTATATACTTCCATATAAAATAAGTATTATTTTTCTCTAATGTTTGCCAAAGATTTATCAGTACAAATAAATATTATATGTGGGTTTTTTGAATAACTGTGTACTAATATTAGGTATAATTTTAATTGTTCGTTGAAAAAATTTTGGATACTTAAATGGAATTTCAAATTGACAAATTAGTAAATAGAAAGAAGCACAATATCTTATGTGAAATAGGAGATATTTATTTCCATGTACAAAATATAAACATTTTATTGAGCCAAGATAAGAATAGATGATATAATTTAATGGATCAATTTATTTATAGGAAAATTCCTTTCTTTCTTTTCAGGAATCAAGAATTCACTACTTTAATAACATTGAATATTAAGTGCGAGTTAATTGTTTTTTAATTATGTGACAACCACTTTTATCGAATAAAAAAAAGAAAGTTGGATATTACCAATAATTAATGATGCAATTACAAATGCAGAAAATTCTTTATTAAACAGTTTAATAGTGCATTCATTTTTGACTCGTTTCAATCTATTTCTTGATTCTCTTATAAAATTTGAAGGATGTTGGAGAAAAGGAGACCTGGAATCCTTACACAACTTATTTTCAGTGCTTATAAATAGAGGGCTAGATTGTATTTGGACTTAATTTCTTTGCTGATGTGTCCTACTTGAAATTTGAATTTTCTCAGGCCTACGGATAAATTAATCACAGGCAGGTAGCTACGAAGGGACCACAACTATCTAAAAAATTGTGCACCGTTCTATGGCTCATTTATCCATAAAAGATAACAAGATACTAAAACGAATTGAAAAACTCCCTATTCAGTTACGTTGATCTAGTCAAGTGTATGACAAAGCTCTAAACAAATGTGTGTAATTATAAATTATTCATATATAGAGCTATTCATGTTTGATCTCGAAATTATGGTAGCATGATAATAGAATTTATCTTCTACTTTTGCAACAAATAGTGAAAGTCCAATATGATTCATGAGATGAGTTACTGGCATCAAGAACTTCTAAGATTAATTCCTCCATATTTACTAGACATGGCCCCTTCTGATTATCGGTTGTTCTGTTCGATGGCACATGGCCTAGGGAGCAGCACTTCCATTCTTATGAAGCTGCCAAAAAAAGGTCGCCTCTTAGATAGCTTTAAAAGACATGTCGTTTTCCTATGTGGAATAGACAAGTCCATATTTTTAGATATGTTTTTTACAATTTTTTTTTAAATAAAGCATTTGTTTTCACGAAAAAACGAGGATATATTCAACATCCCATGCTGTGAGAGAGAGAGAATCAAGAGAGGAAAGTTAAGACAAGAGAAAGCCTAAGAAATTATATATAAACAAAGTTTCAAAGTTTGAACTTGAATAGATCAAATATATTTCTACATGGTATTCCATAATCCATAATTATCATACCCATTTTATACTTCATATATCATTAAAGAAGTTTTAAATTATATTTATTTCACTCTTCAAAAGAAAAACAATGAAACAAAAGGCAGACTCGTCGTTAATGTATCAAAGTTACATTAGCAAAGGGAATAACATTAATATTCCAAATTCCAAGGTATCATTAACCTCACATAGCATCCCTTGAACTGGCCTAAAGGACATTGCTTTTTTCTTATTCATTGATTGGATTCTATTGCGGTCACTTCCCTACAATTTCTAAACTTTAAATCTATTTTCCTAACCTTTTTGATCAAAAGTGTTTTGCATTATATACCAGTCATCATTTCTTATAAAGTTACTAGTGTAGATATGTAATTGGTGAAAGAAAACAATCGTTACCGGATATCGAATGGTACCTAACCTACCTTCACAACTAAAACTGATGCTACGCCACAGCACATAGTATCTGAATTTATGAATGTTTTAGACATATAATGGATGCATATAAATAATGACCATTTTTTATCGTATTATGGGCATTGTTATTTTTAGAGATACATCTCTAAAATTAGCAAAATTGCTGTTTAGAAAATTAGGATGTCTTCAGGATCCTTATTCTGAAAAAAATTGAAAATGATTGATATGTACCTTGATGTTAAATAACTGAAACTATTAACGCTACAGAAATTAGATAATTTTCCATAGAATTCAATAAACGTATTGTCATTTCCAATGAACATGGGACAAATTTTCAAATAATTTCAAGGAAATTAAAGTTGAACTAAGTGAAAACAAATGGTTATGGAAATGTTTTCTTCTAAATTTATTACAGTAACTATAGTAGATTTTATTTGTGGGAGAAAAGTGAAACAATACTTAACGATTACGTTTAGGATTTATTTTAAAATACCATACTCCATTTTTTTTTTGCTAGTTTTACAATGTATTCTTAAGTTGCTAGATTTCAATTAGTTTCAAGGAAATTAAAGTTGAGCTAAGTGAAAACAAAATGGTTATGGAAATGTTCCCTTTTAAATTTATTGCAGTAACTATAGTAGATTTTATTTGTGGGAGAAAAGTGAAACAATACTTAACGATTACGTTTAGGATTTATTTTTATGATAAAAATTTTTACATTTCCCATTTATTTCATGTTTATAACTTGTAATCTGTAGGTACTTAAAAACACTTGCAAATGTTGATAAAACATGTATGTAAAGTTACCATGTTTTGGATTCAATAATGTTATTATTAAACATTTAACAATAAACAGTTTGAAAAATGATATGTAAAAGCTTTCCAATTAATATTTTGTAACCTTTAAAAATGTTATGCTACTTGTGTTAACAATTCTTACTTTCAAATCTATTTCTTTTTGTTCGTCAAAATACACATTGTATTTTTATTCATAATGGTAACTTTACAAAAATATTAAAAATTACATGAATAAGAATAAAGGGGTACTAAATATATGTAAATTGACTTATGCAAAGCAAAATTACTTAAGCATGTTTACAAAATACCGAAAACCTTAAAAATATTGAAAATAAAGATGAATTACAAATTTAATTTAATTACCATTTATGCCAAATTTTGACATTAATTTTATTGAGTGGAATAAAAAAAATTATTTGTTTATGCAGAATAGAACTTATTTACATCTACTCAGTGAAATGTTAAATAAAATGTCATGTATGCTGTTTTATGTCATTTTGATTTCAACACATCAATACGCACATAACTGACAAGATAAAGCTCAGTTATATGTCTTACTCCTAAATTATATAAGTTAAATATGGTAAAACCCCAGAATAATAAATAATTTCAAATATCATTGTTAATAAAAATTAAGAAATTATATAATATCCACCTCCACTAAATAAAATTAATTTTTACCTGCTCACCAATTATTTATTAATATTTAGTAATACCAAATTTTGTTTAATTTTCAAATTTTAATTATTCCAAAGTATAACGTTCTTTCAGAGTATAATCATTTTTTTTAAATTATTAAGCTAATTCAAATAAATTTCAAAAATTTTCCTTAATTTCATCTTTCATCAAATGAGTTACTTGATGAGAATTTAGGATAATTTTTAGAATTAGTTTCACACCTTTAAAGTGGTATAGTAAAAGTACATGAGTTAATAAAAAGTATATAATTTTTAATTAGTATCGTTTTAATTTTTTAAACACATAATTTTGCACAATAGCTTCGTCAATTGTTATTTTCATCTGTAATCTACAGAGCTGGGTAATTACTTGTAATTTAAAAATAGTTACAATTATAAATTACTTTTTTAAAAAAAGGAACTAATTACAATTACAAAGTATATTCTTTAAAAAAGGAATTATATTAATTTAATTACAGTTACATGGAAAATGGATTTAGCAATTACTTTTCTAATTACTTTTATGATAAAGTAAATTATAGTGACCAAACAGAGAAAAAGGAAAAAGTTATGTTAAAAATTTTAATTAAAAGTTGTGTAATATTGCGTTTTATTATTTATTAGAATTGATACTAAAATGAAAAGATTATTCTTATTCATTTTCTGATATAGAATTTTTATATTTTTATTCCTAATTTAATAATTTAAACTAGTTCAGTTCGTACTATAATTTTATATTATTGGTCAGGTAATTAATTCAACCCGATGCTCTTTTTTTTGGTTGTTAGTACATTTGCAAAATATAGAATACAGTAGTTTTGGGTAGACTGGAAAGCAATAATTATTATTAAAAAAATTACGAATCGAACAAGTACGAGTGAAAGGCTGAGTAACCGAACCAGAAGTTTTCTCAACTCAAAATAAGAGCAGTAACACATAGATACATAATATATATTTTTATAAAACTTGATGCTATAGACAAAATATTTTTACTTCGTATATTTTCTAAATTAATAATAATTATAATAAAATAAAATGTGCTGTTAATTCTGAGGTTAATTCACCAAATCACTTTTTATATTGTTCACGCGGCACAAGGCTTTCCTCAAATGAAATAATAGAAGTCTGCAAGTCTGTACGCAATTACGCAATACGCATGATCTTAAAAGTAATTATAATTATTAGAAAAAGTAATTGTAATTGGAAAAGTATTTGTACTTATAGAAGTAATTTGTAATTCGATAGTTCAAATAATATAATTACAAATTACAATTCCTATAACAATTTTGCTGCAATTACAATTCCAAATTACTTTAATAAAAAAAAGTACTTAAATACAATTACAATCACAGGAAAAAAAAAGGAATTGTAATTGCTAATTACTTTTTCACCAGGAATTACCCAGCTCTGGTAATCTATAAAGAAGATATTATAATTGAAACATATAAGTTGTTGGTGAACAAAGTGCATTCATATGTTATTTTTAAATTTTTTCTAATATCACTTTAAAGCAAAAATAATCCTGCAGATTAGATATGTTTTATTTTTGCCATTTTCAGATGTTTTAGAAATTTAAGACTTCATTTAATTAACGAATTCTGCACATATACAAAAAAGTATTTTTGAAGACTATTAAATAAGTGTTATGTAAAGCAGTTCTTACTGTTGAAGTTTAATTTATTTTTATTGAATAAAAACTATTTTACATGATTAATGGGGTGTTTGCATAAAAAAATGTGTAGTGTTTTATCACTGAATATCACTACAATGAAAGTTAAAGTTTTAGTTTTATGCATATTTTTTAATTTCCAGTTAAATTTGATAACAAAAATTAATCAATACAGCACGAGTTTTTTCTAATATTATTTCATTTTCGGTTAATATCTACATAGGCGGCAAACACCCCATTAGAACTGATTTTATATTCTTCAAAATTAAACAAAAATACTATGATCTTTTAAAAATAGTGGCTAATATAGTTGATATACTGTAAATTTGAATTAATTTTTACATATACATTTCATATTCAGGACTATTTAAATTTCCTCTACAAATATTTTAATAACTGCGCAACTTATAAAAATAAGGCTTTCTGCGTACGAGGCGTATTGTCAGACATGTACAAAATTCGTCATACAGGAAGAAAGAAGAATGCAAAAAGAAGCATATAAAATTCATTCTGCAGTAACGCTATTAGCATACACTTTTAGATTAATTATGTTGTTTTATATGCCTGTAAGTTTCTATAGTTATATAATATATGAAAACTGGAAGATAAATGTATCTATTCCTTATGATTTACAATAATTTAGTTAATTATTTCTGTGCCGTGACAATGTATTTAATAATAATTAACATAAAAAAAAGAAACTGTTGTATAACTTTCTTTTATAGGGACATGATTGGTTAAATTAGCAAAATTGTGCAGAAGTTTGTTGCCAGTTCATTGGTATTCTTCAGGTTCATGAAAAATAAGATATGTTTATATCAATATATTTTATGGTATACGGTGGTATATACCAGCATATACCATTACTGATGAATAAGTTATCTTTCTCTACAAGTATAAAAAAGTGATGCAAAATTCTTTATTTTATCAAATATAAATACTTTAATTAAGGAATCTGGGATACTCCAATAATAAAAATCCCTACAAAATTGTGCACAATACTGCTAATTCAACTAGTCTTCTATTTCTAAAAATGGGATGATAGCAAATAACTAGTATATGCCTGTCCAATTTATTTAGTGAGCTATTTCTAGCCATAAACTTCCTCTGTCGTATCTTCTCGGAAATATTCAGATTTGTGAAAGGATTTTTGCACAAGCATAATGACTAATTCTTTTAATATTTGTAACTACTTATTTTAAATTTCAAAAATAGACATTTGATAAAAAAAGGAAGTTGCAAACAAGTACCTATATAAAAAGTACAGTGTTATAACAACAATGTGTCTCATGGACCGAAATACTGAAGCTTGCATGCCACGATGAATACCCTTCAATGACGCTTTTATGGAAAGACAACATGCTTTGCAAACAAGCTTACTGATCTCAGCTCTTACATTCAGTACATGTCATGATGTTGTCATGTGCAGAAAGTTCTATGAAATAATTTTTTCTTGAAATTTCATTTCTTTGAGATTGAGATAGAGTAAATAAAATACTGAAATTTTATCGTACTGTATAAAAAAATTTATTTTGCAGAAAAATGTATCGGCCTCTTTTACTAGATGTATATTTTTTTTACTACATTGTAGAAGAAATTAACTCATCCTGAAAGCTCTTAGAATTACAACAATTAATTGAAGTACAGTACTATAATATTTTTTGTTACAACATATGCGTATTTTACTTAACACAAAATATGCCATTTAGTTCGTTTATACTTAGATAAGTTCAAAAAACACATTGATTATTATTTTATATAACATATATGTCTGTTTTTAAGTGAGTACAAATCTTTTTTGTGGGCACATATCTAAAGTAAGTCTATGAAAATATAATTTTTGTTTAGATCAAAGAGAGGAATTTTTTTAAAGGTACTACATTGTTAAATCATTTTTAATAAAAAATGTATTCTATTTAACTTCATAAAAAATATTCATATTTTGTTTTTTAAATTTCACAAATTGCTAATTTTCTTTTTCAATAAAATTTTGTAGGTAGGTACCTAAAAGCTTATTTGATGCATTCTTTGCCAAACCGTGCTTATTAAAAACGTATGTATAACAGGTATTAAAAATCTGAGTTTAGAATGTTACTTTCTAGGGAGTAACAATTAAATTTTCATAAATTTACATCAGGTATAAATTTGTACATACTTAAATACTAAAGACTACAAAATACATATATTTTATTTAAGAAGAAATCTCTAAACAAGTTCTTGTTAAATTTGAGAATTTAGAAAATCGGGCACACAAAATACATATAAATTTTATATACTGTTTTAAATATACAAGGTGCATCATATAAAATTCCCCAGCCTGTTACCTCGAAAACCTAAAAAATGTTATTTTATTGTGCCTATGTCGCAGGCTAATTACAAATTCATCTTTTTATAAAATGCCTAAGCGTTTTATAAATGACGGCAAATTATAAATGATGTGTGTATACATTTTTTACAATTTGACTGAAAATTTTAAGCGTTTTACAAAACACCGAATAGCTGTCTTATTCTAAAATGAACGCAAAAGCTAATATTTTTACATTGCGCCTAGAATAATCAGAACATATTCAGGCGTATTATAATGAAACTGCTCTCGAGTTAGGCGAATTGTGAGGCAGGCGCGGATTATGAATTTTCTAGTTTCTAGGTTAGTTTTCCACTTGATATTATGAGTTTTTATAGTGAAATGACATTATATAAATAAACATTAAATTAACAGTATTGTTTTGCTATTTTCACTTCAAAAACTAGGATTTCAAGATGTTAGAAGACCCAGAACGGAGTTTGTTCAAATAAGTAACATAATACATATTTTAAACTTTGAAAATTTAGAACTCTTATTGTTAAAAAACTCAAATGTAAGGATTAACATTTATTTTTTCATGCCATATAGAATTAAAAAATACTTTTTAGTTATACACAATATTGTACAAATTAGCAATAAAATAAATGAAATAGTGTGAGTCCATATTACCAATGGGAATATATGATGATTGATTTTGAGTCATTTACAAAATGACTGGAGAAAGTCAGTCATATTCTAAAGAAAATGAAAATTAAGATGCATTTACATAAGTAAGACTTATAGCTATTCGATATTTTATGAAACGCCTAAAATTTTCAGGTAAATTGTAAAAAAGTTATATTTACACGTCAATTTACAATTTGCCTAGTAATTTATAAAACGCCTAGGCATTTTATAAAAAGACTGCATTTGCAATTTAGCCTACATCTATAAATTTATCATTTTAAGGGTCAAATTATTAAAGCCAGTTTAGCTTACAAGTTAACTAACTAGAAGATTAGAATGTGTTGGCGTCGGTACGTTTTAATCGCTACAAATCACATTCTAACCTTATAGTTAACTAACTGTAAGTTAAACTTGTTTTGACATGACAATGAGAAAAAAGTTCCGAAGTACCTGTAACTCAATATTAACTGAGGTTATAGGTAGTTACTTTTTGAATTTTTTTTTGCTTTAAAAAATTACTTATGGGTTCAAATATCATCAGCAAAGTTCCAAAAATTGATCAAACTTTAAAAGTATTTCACAGAGACCCCCTTTCACTATTTTGTATTAGTGTCATCTATATCACAGCAATAAGAAATGGTATTTATAATTTTACCTACGACCAATACTGTAAATACTTAAAAACACCGTCTGCAATCAATGTAAGATTCCCATTACGTATGGTAAAAAAATCGCACAGTTTTCCTAGCAACCGCCTAGCAACGGTCAATACAATACTGTATGTATTGAATGTTGCTAGGCGGTTGCTAGGAAAACTGTACGATTTTTTTACCAAGCCGTGCGATTTTTTTACCATATAAAATAGGAATCTTACATTGATCGAGACGGTGTGTTTTTAAGTATTTAAAGTAGTGGTCGTAGGTAAAGTATAGTACGTAATACGTGGTGTAATGCAATTACGCACTCATAGAATTACGCACTCGCCGCTACGCGGCGTCGTGCGTAACTTTTCAATTCGTGCGTAAAATGCTTTTTACAACACTTATTACGTAATATACTATTACTCAAGAAGACTAAAAAACATGCTTCTAGAAGTTAATGTTTTGGTTTTGAGATAGGCTAAGAAGTTATATAAGGAACACCTTGTACGGTCATTTACTGTTTGTTTTTTATTTTATTTTTCTAAATCCACAAATTTAATAATACATTTCCCCTGTATATATTTTTTTACCTGTAATCTAGTAGCAACATTTTGCCACGTGAGAATGACAACACAAAATGTTTATTTTTACGTTTCCTATCACTTTTTTCACAAACTGTAGTTATTTGCGACACATTCTGTATTTTAATAAACTTCAAACTTTGTTATCGGTTTGAAATAAATATAAAGCAATCAGTTTATCAATAGTCAATGTTTTTTTAAATTATATTACCATGATAAACATCATTGCAAAAGGTGATTTGTTTTGTATTATAATTCATTTTGATAATAATCAACCAGAAAATAACAAGCAGAAATATCTAGAACTAACATCTAACACACATTATCAAGAGTAGATTTTTATAAATTTTAGGTCCCAGGATAGGTGAAATGATTATATGTTGGACTAAAGAATAGCTGTATAAAAGTTTAAACAATTTTAAAATTCTTCCTAATATGTTCCAGTTATTAAATACTAAACGGTGATATGATGTGTTTAAGTTCTTAATATATGGAATAGAATAGTAACACCACTTCAAAGTTAATACTGTACCGATAATGTTGGCTATTTTTTCATTTTGGCTAAAATTATTTATAGTACAAATGAATTCAACTTATCTGAAAATTGTCTAAATGAAATTCCATTTTAAGTTGTAAACCATATAAGGAACCTCAAAAGCCGGTATATACTCATATAATACATCTGTTCCTCAAAGTGCTGTTTGAATGCATCATCAACGTAATCCATTTCGTAAGAAATTCTATTAATTGGCATCTCTGCAAAATACATTACCGGATGTTTCAAATTACAGTTAGTGATAGCTTCTAGACCTCTGCCGACCGGGTTACTTGGGTCACAATCTATCACTTCCAAGCTTTTATTGAAGCAAATACGAATTTCACTGATCATTGACTCTTTTGATTTTCTGTCTACGACACATTGGATCATGGGGTCCTTTTTTGTGTATGACTTTATAGCATTAAAAATTTGGTCAATCGTGTATCCTTCTGTATTAGGAACAATTTTGCCTTGAGTCAAAATATCCGACAGATTATACTGTTTGTTCCAGTCTAACCCTTGTTGGAAATAGTTCTGAATGCTATCTAATTCAGGCAAAGTTATTGCACATGTTCCATGTTTGTCCCACTCATGTTTCCAGAATGAATCAGGTTTTGTATTTGCTTCAATATTTACCCAGTATGAATTCAACTTATCCATTATCGGATTTAAAGCATTAGGATCGAAGTGTATAGCTGAGGGACAAAATAAAGGGCCTTCTGTTCCTGTTTTTGTTGGCCACAGACCATGTATGGTCCATGTTTTTTTATCTTTTGGTAAATTGCAGGTGTTTTCTTGTTTAGCTTCTTCCCATTCAGTACAAGCTGTTATAGGCCAACGCTGAGAGTATAATATATAATCCCAGTCATAATCCGGTGTTTGTCCATTTGTTCTAACTGATTGTGAAACACTAAAATAATAAATAAAAGAGAATAAGAAACATATAAACTAAGTTACACAAAATTTTAAATGAATATAAACATTTGCAGTCTTTGTTTTGGATAACAAATGACCTGTATTTCAATAAAACAAAGCAATTTCATTTATGTAAATAAAAACGAATTAAATTGACTTACCAAAAATTTTCCATTGATAAAAATAAGCTTGCAATAAAAAATAGACATTTGTAAAGCAACATAGTACTGGATTATTCGATAATTTTATTTGCCAAAATCAGCTGTGCTTCTCATAACATCATTATTAAATTTAACCTATCCTGTCAAGAATTTCTAGGAAAGTTACAAAATCATTGAAATGGCAACTTTCGTGAATTTGTAAAAATAAATCTATTGTCACATAGGTGGCGCTAGCTACATGGATAATTTTAAAATATTGCTTTTTGTTATACAGTGAAGCAATGAAGTCACTATACGTTTTATCAGAAGTGAACGATACAAGGATAGAGGAAAATAAATATACTAAATTATTCTTAAATCAATTTCAAATAGACTTCAAAAAATAAAATTGCTTTAAAATTAAAAGCAAGGTTTAGGAAAACTCATGGCAATTTAGCTAAGTACTTATTGATCATCTATTAAATATTGTAAATGAAGAGAATGAGGGGAAATGGGAATTCCCACGCAAAAGTAGAATCCTGACTCTTTATCTCCCCCGGTTTTTAATTTCGAAGTTTCTTGTGTATAAACGCTTTGTCCGATAACATCAGCCCTAAGCACCTTAACATTGGTTCTATTAAATATTTTTTATCTTTCGAAAAAGACCCTAAGTGTCGAATTGGGTTCATACAAACGTAAAATGTAGGTAAGTTATTTTTATTTCTTTTAAACTTCATAGGCAAAAAATAAGGTAAGTACAATAATTTATGTTGCAAAACTCAATAGTTGTCACCTTTTTTAATTGGAAACGATTTAATAAAAATAAAATGGGAAAATGCTCGGTGAGGTGGATTTTCATTAGGTAGGTACTTCAAAAAAATTCACGTTTGAAGAGGTTAAAATTACCATTTCGACGGTGTAGACCGTAGAGGAATTGAAATTTGCACGGGGAGTTCTTGAGATAGGTAGGTATATAGAAATAAACTTTTAAACTATACCTATTTACCATGAATAATAAACTTTTTTATTTATAAACAGGGATTAGACTGATCTCATTGACTGACTTCCATTTATGGATCTGTTTGATTGAAAGTGGTAGTGGCACAATTTAAAGTAGTAAAGTAGATAATATATAAGAATTGTTTGGCACTACATTAATACATTGTTGAGTAATGGATTTAAACTGATTAGAAACCCTAGTAAAGACTTTAGAAAGGGTACACAACATAGACTATATGTTTGGTAAGAAATGAAATCGGAAACACGTAGAACACATTTTGATATAAAAAATCATCCTTTGTGAAAAATTTTAAAATTTTCATCAAAATATCAAAGAAACATATGTATTTCGATATTCATTTCTTTGCACG
Source organism: Anoplophora glabripennis (assembly GCF_000390285.2). Taxonomy (NCBI): domain Eukaryota; kingdom Metazoa; phylum Arthropoda; class Insecta; order Coleoptera; family Cerambycidae; genus Anoplophora; species Anoplophora glabripennis. The sequence goes on along the minus strand of NW_019417172.1, from coordinate 220,964 downwards.
ACACACTGAATGAAATGTCGTTTGACACTTGCCCGAATGTTTTTCTTTTTTAGTAACATGGTGGGTAATACTTTCCTATGGTTTTGGTTAGTTCGATATTATTAATATTTTCAGCAAAACATTCATCAAGGCTACGAAAATTGTATTATTTTATCTCCATATTATAATCGTAACAAAACAAAAATAACGTAACAAAATAACACAATATTTCCTTATAAATTACGATCTATTTTCGTCTTTTATTTCGAATATATAAGTTGACTTTTGCGTAAAGAATTTTGCCAATATCTCCAAAGGTAAATGACATTATAGATAGGCGCTTCTTTTGGGAAGCTCTACTGTAAAGTTTCATTTTTTTAGTTTTTAAATAATTTACTATTCATCAATGAGTTGTTTATTAATATTTCGCCTAAATCGTAAAACATATTTTATTTAGTGTGATAATGAACAAAAATTAGTTTAATGTATCCTTAACTTTTTAAATTAAAGATTGTAGCGTAAAAAAACTGCGTTTTTTCAAAATCTCGAAGATTTAACAAAAAAGATGTGCCATAAAAGACTGTTGAATTTGTTCTTAGTGTCCTTTACGTTTTAAATTAGAAATAATCCATGTTTGACTATCGCAAACAAAACTCCCCTGTGCCAACCATACTTTGTTAAAGAACAAAAGTCCACATGCATATCTACTTAGGTTGGATTTGGTCAAGCTATAATTATTTTAATATCTGCTGTAACAGTTTGGTTTTTCTTTGTTCACCTTTAATTTATATTTTTAATATGAATTGCACAAATATTTAACTGAGTTTTTGGAATTAAGCGATATTATTTGTCAGTCCGTAAAAGTTAAACAAAAGTCTACTTGAACAAACTCGCACCTCAGATTTAAAAGCTTTTTCTCAAAAATGAGATGGCTTAGCGAATTTTGACGAGAGTACATTTTTTATTTGGAACTAAAAAGTACATCAGGTCATACCAAGAAGCCCGAAATTATAACCTTGAAAGAGTTGTCGCGTTGGGGGCAAGAAAGAGTACAAATATGCTGGAATGCTAATCTATGCGACACGACGAAAATAGGAACGTATAAGGTTATTGGTTATAAACGTCATCCCCACCTCAACTAACTGAAATATATAACTAATCGTCGCTTGACGCGTAATTGTACCCAATACCTTGCCTTGAACTGTAAAATCTACAGACCATTCTGATGTTAGTTAGTTTTAAGATAATCGAGTCTTTTTTACTATGCTGAATTTTGCGATAAATTTTAATAAAAGTGAAAATATAAATGTCTTAATTTTACATTTGGAACTGCTAAAATTCACAAATTTCTTTCTAATTTTTGAATTATATGCCTTTTACCTCTAACGATTACGTTCTGTTTTGCAAGTAAAAAGATCTTACCTACTCATACTATATCTTTTTTTCAAAATTTCTCAAAAATTATCCATTCAAATTAAATTTTTTTTATATATCATCGAAAATATAACGACAATTTTAATAATGTGTTATTCCATCATTTTCATTGTTTAAAAATATTGAAGTTATAACTGTCGCATAATGCGGGTGCTGATTTTCGAATTGCATGATGCATAACTGTATAACTTTTTGGTACTGTAATGGTAATTATGTACAGGGTGTTAGAAGTTTGACTGCCTTAATTTTCACTGACGATATAATACATTAAAATAAACAAATAAAGCCTTATATGACATAGGTCCTAAACTCAACCATTTCCGAGAAAAAAATTATGAAAGTCTTCATCTTGATGTACAAAAGTTCCATTAATTGAGGAATATTGACATAATTGTGTGCATAGAATACCATAAAATACAATGTTTATCACTTTTTTGAATTTCTTTATGCTTAATTCTAAAAAATAATTAGCGTTGTAATAAATTTAAAATTCGATAAAATTCATATCGAGCAATGTGACAACGGTTGGGCGGATAACATGAGGTACTAAACTATCCAGTATTACGCAATTCAATTGGTATCTGGACTTGGACCGTGCCTAAGTGTTTGTTTGCGTACCGCTATTTCCTTTTCTTGAGGTGTTTTCCAGCGAGTGCGCGAAAATTGGATTCAAAGGTGTCGTGCGTGCATCGAAAATGGTGATGGACATTTTGAGCATATGTTGTAGTTTGTTTTGTACTTGTGCGTTTAAAAATTACTGAATTTTGCCTTTTGGTAAGTACCTAAATTATTTTTGGTATGTATTTGGATGACGTGAATCTTTGGGTACCTACTTTAATTACATATTTTTCAAATTCATAATTTGATTAAAAGTTCCTGTTTTAAGAGACTCATAATTACTAAAATTCGAGCTAGAATTTAAGGACAACACTATCTTCGTACTACAAAATCGATACATTTTATTTTATTTATTTAAAAGCTGGAAAACAATTGTCTTGAAATTTACTAAATGTTTCACAATAATAGTTGATTACATTTTTTACGTAGGACAAGTCTGCCGCGTACACACGTGGTATGCACCAGCTGTGTAGAGTTAGGTTAAGCGCTGTTGTCACGTTGTGATGAAACTCCCCAATATTAATACTCGGTGTATTTTGAAAACTGTTAATCTTCCGCCCCTGTAATATACAACAACTTTTTGTTCAATTATGATTACTCGATCTCAAGCTGAAGTAATGGCAGTCAAACTTCTTGCACCCTGTATATCAAAATTACAAAATTTGCTTGAAAACTATTACATCTACGCAAAAATAAAATATTTCAATAAAAATTAATTTCAAATCTATATATATCTCAATAAGCGGATTTTCAAACTACCATACTGGTAATTGAAAAATTTACGTAAAAAATAATTTGAGGGGATGGTTACTCTATCCTTTGCAACGGTAGGAAAATATCAAAAAATGATCCAGGATTTTTCCTTATCTCCAAAATTAAAATCGGTGCTGAAAAGACGCCGCTTTCAGATTATTGACGACATCAAAGCAAATTCGTCACAGACTTTAAAAGCCACTTCAAATTACTGCTTTGCAAAATGGAAACATCGCTGGGAAAAGCATGTGAACAGGGGAAGGGAGTACTTTGAAGAAGACAAGGATACCAATAATGTATAAAAAATAATAAAGTTTAAAATATAAAGTTCAGTCATTTTCTGAACACACCTCGTATTTCATTTTTATATACTAAAAACTAGTAATATTGTTTTATACGAAAAACTTTCTTAATTTTCATCCAGAAATCCCTTAATTTTTTTATACTTATTTATTTACAGCCTGTATGTTTTCAATCTATCAAAAAAATATCAGTGATAAAAACTTTAAAAAAACGTAACAATTTACAATGCTGGTACAGTTTGGAACACTATTTTTAATAAATTTAAATATTTTGTTCAGTGTAAAGAATCGTAGTAGGTAATATGATTAAGCTTACCTTTGAAAGTGCAAGAGCTTTCCTTTCCAGCCATAAAATTCCACTTACATGTAGCAGAAATCGCCTCATAAAAAAATCCAAGAAATTTATTATAATTTAATGTACTTTAATCTCGATTTTAATTAAAAAGAACAGAGTGCCAGGCCAGGCCGAGCATTAAACTTATTAAGTGTATCCTGTTCTTTGTAAGACATAAACTACAATGATTAAGAATTTTTATTTGCTTAGTAACAATGCTGAAGAAAAATACAACATTATCTTCAGTCTGGCGACCGGCGAAAGGTTAATGAAAAAATATTTCTCGCTACTGATATATGCACATTGTACGCGATACACAATATTTTATTAATAAATGGCGATATCGTAAATTAAGTGGTTAAATTGCCTCAATTCGCTGAACTTCTACAGTAATACCCAGGGCCGGTTCTAGACATTTGGCCGCTCACGTCCAATGGTTCATGCAGCCGCCTCCTTATTTTCAACTTTTTTTATAAAGGGTGCTCCAAAATTCACGCATGAACTAATTTTGATAGAAAACACGGTTTTTTAATTAAAAATTGTAAATTTTTTATTGATTCATTCAAGTATCCGGAATCGGGTTATGCATGGAATAACATATCGGGTAAATGTCCTCCTCGGCTTTGCTGGCACGTACGCACTCTTTTGTCGAAGTTTTCCATGACCGTTTCGTATAAATGCGGTTGAATTTCGTTGATACAGCGCTCAATTTGCTTCTTCAAGACGTGGATGGTCGTGAGATTGTTGGCATAAACCTGAGACTGAACAAAAAATTTCAAAGAAAAAAGTCCAACGGCGTTAAATCGTATGATATACACGGCCGATTTTGATCACCAAAACGGGAAATTATACGACCAGAAAATGACTCGTGCAGTAATTGATTTGTTTCTCGGGCTGTATGGCATGTAGCACCGTTTTGCTGAAACCATATGTCGCCTACATCAATATCTTGCAATTTAGGCACAATAGCTGTCGCGATAGCGAGCATCATTAACTGTTATTGCCTGACCGGCCGCATTTTCGAATGGCCCGATGATGCCTCCAGCCCAGAACCTGTACTAAAGAGTGACAAGTTGTGGTTGCATTTGTTTCTCAATAATCACTCGTGGATTTTCTGAACCCCACATGCGAAGATTTTGTCGATTAACGAAGCTATCAAAATGCAAATGAACCTCATCACTGAAGAGGATTTTGTTCGAAATATTAGCATCTACTTGTTGTTCCATAATCTATTCCACGAAGAGTCTTGGCTCTGCGTGGTCAATAGGCTTCAGTTCTTGGGTCAATTGAACTTTGTGCGTGAAGATGCAAATCTTTCATGAGGATACGTTGTAGAGAGCTTCTCTAAATATCAATTCTTAACCACAGTGCCGAATTGATGTTCGTGGACCCTCAGCAACACTCTCACGAACTGCTTCGATGTTTTGTGTCGAACGACTTGTTGAAGCATGGCCAGAATGTTTAAGATCACTAATTGATCCAGTTTTCCTGAATTTTTCAATTAGTCTCTTCACAGTTGATGAAGTTAAATCACTATTTCAACGTATTTTGTACCAAACCTTCACAATTTTTAAAATATTGATTAATAATAAAAACGCGTTGTCCTTTCCGGTAGCGCTCCATTTTTGGTAATCCTGAATTGTCAACTGAGCTGTCACGCTGCCATGGGCGTAGCTACAATTTTTGCTTGGGGTGGGCCCAGGACTGCAAGCTCTATGCAGGCCTCGGAAAAAAAAATAGATCTTTTTTTCTGGGGCGGGTCAAAATTCAAATCTCGTGTGAATTTTGGGACACTCGATATGTTGAGCAGCATACAGTGTGGTCCACTTCTGTGGCAAAATATGTACAATATCTATTATTCGATATATAAAAAAATTAAAATTTTATTTTTGTTAACTTTTATCAAGGTGTTTATATAGTTATTTCTTCTATTTTTGAAAATATTTCATTTTTGTACAATAATTGCTGAAAAAGAATTATCACTTACCATTAAATCCGCTTCAAAATATTGATTTTTTTATATAAGAACTCTAAAGTAGTTTTAATTCTTACGCATAGTTTCTTCACTGCTACGGAATGCTTGTCTAACTATAATTTTCATAATTTTGAAAACTGCCTAAAGTATTGTATAAATCAGAGTTCGATATTTTGAAAAATTTTAAAATTACTATGTTTCTGTTAAATTTGTTTCTATTAAACGTTTTTTGTTAATTACCCACTTTTTTAAGTCGCATTTGAGAAATTGTTCAGTTCTCCAATTTCTGGTTATTACTCAAACAACAATTATAAAAATAGACTTAATGTTGAATGTGGCAATGCTCTTTCCAGCAATTTCATATTACATATCTCCAAAATTATACGAAAATACAATGTATCACGTTTTTGAATAATTCAAGAAACTTTCTAAATAATTTGGCACCGCCGTAAAACTATTTACATTTTCATACGCTTTTTTTTACAGCGCAGCGTTTCATTCAACTTTTGGACCATCTTGCTTTCATATCACCGTGTATATTAGAAAATAATGGATCATGTTTGATTTTTTAATAATGGACAACCTTGTATACGCTGAACCAAACTTGATTATTGGCTCGGAAACCATTAGAGATAGACAAAGAAAAACATAATTGACTTTATTCATTGGAATTTTGTTAAGCAAGAAGCCAAAATCGCAATTTTTAAAAATTAGTTTATTTGTAGCTCTACAGCAACTTCGTTTTTATCATACTCGAAATTGGCGAAATTTTCTGATTAATCTGATGTATTATGTGCCATATTTCAAAGATAAAAAGTAGGCTTGGCTTGGCAAACAAATATTTTCATGTTATAAATTTATTAGTGGGTCATTAAAGCACGATTTTAATAAAAAGAATTAAATGCTGTTCAGAAGGGAGAATATATATAATTTGGATTTGCCTGTATATATATTTTTTGTGTTATACTGTTTTTGACTACACTGCTCCAATGACGATTAAGGGTAAACAAGTAATATTTTGCTCTACTTTCAATTTGTTAAATTCCTAGACAGAACTATCATCAGCCGAGGACAGTGGCGGCGCGTGAACATTGATTGAATGTGTTCTGCTTAGGGTTGTTACATTTGTTGAATTGAATTCCGGAATATTAAGTGCCCGTAGTCTCTAAATGGCGCCGCAGGCGAAAAATTTTAAAATTTTCAAGGTCACGCGTTTTCCTGGCACTTCTGAATTTCAAGGAACAATGAATTTATACAAAAAATACAGATTTTCACAAGAATGATTTTTGAAATTGATACCTTTTTGAAATATCTATTTACGAATTACCTACTGATGGTATAAATAAATTGGAATAAACTAAATATATTTTATTAAATTATTGAATATTGTTTATAAACAAAAAAATCATTTGTGAAATTTACCAACGATACAACGAATTTTAATTTTCCTCGGCGTGTTATGATTTTTTCTTTATCTTTTTTTATATATATGTACATTATATTATATTCCGGGAGTTATACGTGCAAATCCGAAATCCGGGACCATAAAGCTAATTCCCGGTACTATCACAGAAAATCCCGGTCATACCCATGTGGCTAGATGTTCTTTTAATATGTCGTCAAGATCTGCACTAAAATTTATGAGTCCACGAAACACATCCGGATTGTCCGAATTTTCTGTCTCGTCGTGTCCGCGAAGTGCTAATTCGAAAGTTCCGCAAAATTTTATGCAATCTATGATTTTAGATAATACATAACGATTTTTCATTACCTGTTCATTGTGTTTCCGTATATTATCCCAATATGTAGAATCTAATTGACTTCTTATGTTTATTTTACCTAAAGACTTAATGACTTAAATCTTTCACACTGTATATTGTCCATGCTTTATCCCCACCGAAAAGTAAGCACGGAAAACAAAACAGTGAATGTTTTAAATCACACCCGCACACCCACTCTGCTTTTGTGTATACATTATTGTTTTTTAATAACTTTTACTTCTTTTATTTTTAGTTTATCCTCATAAGGCAGAGAACCAAATAAAGTTTTTTTTAAACGAAACGCTATTCAATTTAATAACTATAATATCCGTAGACGCCTAAACGAAAATATTCACACGTGCCGCTCGCAGAAATAAACCACCACATACCACGTACGAAATATTACTGCATTTACTGCAGCGCAGTGGCTGTCGCTATTGCAGCCGCAAAAGCCCCTATCTTCGTGTACTGGGTCACGTGCCTGATTAGCCAATAAAAACAAAGGACGCATCTAATTGTTCGCTGTCCACACATTTTGTATATGAGGTTGCATATATTAAGGAGCGTAGTTCGCGTCGCAATAAATAATAATATAAGCTTCTAGATTTATTTTAGCGCGAGTACATTTGGATTCTTTAAATATTTTGTTGATATTTAATATGATTAAATACATAAAATTTTATGTGTTCTGCAGCTCCGCAGCTCTTATGGTAAAACCGCCACTGGCCGAGGATATTTTTCGTAATCTGATGTGATGTCTAACGTGGACATTCTCATTCGCTCTCAATTTATCGTTTTTGATGGTTGCTATATGTATTTTTACTAACTGAGATTTGTCTTAAACTAAAATTAATAGTGTTCTATAGTGCACTATTGTCAAGAATGTATTCCACAGTGGACAATTTAATTTTCAATTTCACCATCGTCGCTAGCACTTGAGTTTGAGAGTAAATATTAAATACTTCTTGAGTATTATACACTGGTTTCCTTTATTTAATAAAAATGCCAGAAATGTAACAATGCCAGATATGAGGTTCTATTTTTGTTTTTCTGAGATTACTCTATTCTGTTTATCAGCTGAATATTATTGTAGAGCAATGTATCGAATAGGTCGGGTTTTCAACTAGCAACAAGGCTCTACGTTGTGCGCCATGTCGTGGTATGAGGTAGGTTGGTTGTCGGTCCTCGGTTGTCGTCCCACGTGGGCCCCAGGACACGGATTAGGCTCGGTTCCGATAGCTCTCGGTGGAGATCTATTTGTCTCTCCTCTGAGCATCATAATCGGGTCGTAGACCCTCATAATGGGATTGGAGGGATAGTAATGTCTTGGGTCCTTTTTCATCCTCGGATGCCTGCTCGCCAGTGAAAGTGTTCCCTGGCATCTCATGTGATCTCATCGTGAGTTCGAAATGCTCAGGTGCAAAGTCCATGATCTAAATTTGTGTGGTTGAAGCGACCTAAACGGCCTTTGAAGCGGTGACACTTGTTTTTTTTCCAAATGGGCACTTTGGAACTGTTTATGGATCAAGTTTTTTTGTTCACCCTCTATATCACTTTGCGGGTCCCATACCCTAGTGTCTGAAATTCATAGTCTCTTACACATTAAAGTTTATGCACTGTTGTAAGTACTCCGTGGAGTGCCTGTACGAAAGTTTGTAGAAAGTTTGATTTGAAACGGATAGCTGAGAGAGCATTGAGCTCGAATTTGTGTATTTTTTTGTAGAGAAATAATAACTCGGGTTGAGGTTTAGATTTTTAGATATGTGTACAGAAATGCAGCGGTTTTTAATGCGAATTTTTTTGCTTGTCGAATACACACTATGGGCAGATATACTATGCCCTGGTTAAATAATTGCAATTGACAAGGGTGCGTGTTCACTCGCCTGCGGGGTGGATTCCGGTAATCTGCCCATTGTGTGGTCCGGTTTAGTGGCACCTCATTCCGGCGACGTCTGCGTTCCTGGATGTATGGCTGTTTGAGTGAAATAATGAGTCTCAAATTAGACAATGTTAATATTGACCCGAAGGTCTTGCAGGAGGTTGAAATTGAAGTTAATCTTTTCGCGGTTTTTTCGAAAATTGGTCATCCTCGTTTCTCGTTTTGGCACGGGTCGCTGTCATCGTTCGATGAAACGGAGAACGTGATATTTCTCGTCCTGGTGACGGTCGAATTTTAGAAACATCGGCGATTGCGGATGCGTACGGCGCTCATTTGCGTCTCTGGAGCGATTTCTTGTTGATCGCACCATCTGTGAAGCTTCGCGAAATCTTCGGAACATCCGCGATTTTGTATATTCTTTTAACGACGTCGGATGCGTGCAACGGCTGCAACGCTCGTCTGCGTGTCGTCCTGCACCGAGTGCACCGACGGAGACGTAACAGTCTCTGGCACGATGGAAGGCTGATCGCGCTGTCTGTCGAACTTTGCTCGGAATCTTCGAAACATCCGCGATTTTTTCAAATCTGTCTCAGAGCTGTTACGAAAGAGTCTATCTAGTATAAGCCATACCATTTACAATTTTTCTCTAGTATAAGCCATACCATTTACAATTTTTCTTCAGTTTCATTTATTTTCAAAGACATCGAACATATGTATAGATAGAATGATTTTAAACTATTTTATGTATTCGAAAAGTTTATTGTCTTGCGATTCCTATACAGGGTGTCCCTAAAAGTTCTTTACAACGCTCCACCAGATACAGTGTGGCTTAAAATAAGTCGATTTAGCTGATCTTACCTTAGTTCAAAGTCCTGAAGTTGCAATTTTGAAATCGTTTTTTTTTTTAATTTAAAACGCCTTATGCGATTTTGCTAAAATTTGGTAAGTTGACACCGCTCTATAGGACAATAAACCCCATATCAAAATTATGAGTAATATCAATCCATTAGCGTAGAACTTGGTTTTTTAAGTATATACCTTCTATAATTCTATACCAATGTAAGATATTTTTTTTTAGTATAAAATTTAGATTAAGTAATTTATTTACTACAAAAAAGGTACTCTTGAGAAGACTCGATTACCTACTCTCATGGTTTATTCGAAATTTGTATTTTAATCATTGGCAGTAATTTTAACACAAAAATTAAATTAGATTGGGTTTTAGGTATTTTTCTGGCTACTCTCGTGATGTGAGGGCCGACCCTGTTAAAGTTATAATTATTGTTTATTTACGTTTAGAAAGTATACTTAGATACCAGAAAATGAACGTGCTATCTGCACTTATTTATTGGATTTTAAAACTAGGACTCCAATAAATTTTATTGGTTTTAATTTGCTCGTACCAGTTCTTTGTTCGCTCTGTTCGAATTGTAACAATATTTCTTACTTACTCCAGCTTGCACTAAGTATAATTAGTTGCTTGAAAATATCGCTACATATTTCTAAGAGGTGTACTGTGTACCTTCCGTTAATCAAAATTAGAATGTTTATCCGAAAAATACCAAAAAAAAACCTAAACTGGGACTGTTGTTATTCGTGATTTATATTAATGACATATTTACTCCAGTAAATTGAAACACTTAAATGAGGTGCATTACATGAAGAAATGGTAGTTTTCTGTACCTTCTGCACCTCTAATTTCGAGTTATTAATTAATTAATGTTTTAATGTCATTAGTTTTAACGATATATTCGGAAGACCTAAAAAATTACTCGATCTTTTAGAAAATAAGCAAGTTACTCCCGTTGGCGCCCTACTTTGCAACACATTTTTTGACAGGGAACGCGCCGGAGGGCTACAGAGCGTTGGAACGTTGAAGCGAAACAGCTGATTTCCTCAGTCGTCTTGAATTTTTGAATTGGTTTCAAAATCAAATTGTAACGGATCCCAACTTTATGAACAAAGTGCTATGGACGAATGAGTGTTTTTTTGGCCGTACTGGCACTTTAAATAGGTAGGTATTATTCTGCTCTTTGAAAAGCAATAAGTCACTAAATATACGTACTACAAACTGAATAATTAATTGAACAGAATACTGTAAACTCATGTTCTATTATAAAACATAGTGCAAATGTTAACAATATTAGAAATACTTAATGAATTGTAACAATTGTTCAAAAAAAAATATTATCGTTATACATTTGCTTTTATTAACAAATAAATATCTAAAATATCTTATTCATTTATGTGTCTAAGTAAAAACATCTGTTTTTTCCTTATCGTTCACTACGGATTAAAAACGCAGTAAAAGCTACGTTAGTGACCGAATAATACGGTAGGTCAAGATTCACTCAGGAGCGGTCCGAAAAGGGGTTTAAATAATATTTTGAAAACATGTTTTTTCAGCGTAAATATGCATTTTAATATTTTTTTAATCGCGTATTCGTATTTTACTCATGTCCATTAGATCACCCAATGTTTTTTGGCCAATTTCGGGGACATCAATAATACCAGATGGGATGGGTTTATACCTATAACGATCAAATGGTGTAATAAAAGTAGTCATCTTACGTGACCTTTTGCCTATTTATCATTACCAAAACCCAATGGTAAAGTCTAATTTTGGAAAACATTTTGGCATCTTCCAATTTATCTAATGTCTTTTCGACGAGTGAAAGTTGATATCTCTCATGTATCACAAATATATTTAATTCAGTATAATCATCCCACATCTGACACCATGTCTTACTTTAGGCAATTTTCCGGTAACTAACTATTGTACAGTGGCGACTATTGACTTCCATACCAGGGAGGGTGGAAATATTATTGAAAAAGAAATCAAATATAATTGGGCAGTTTTCCCTATATTTCAAGTACATACTATTGAAATATAGGGAAAATGTGCTGAACATTATTTTTTATTGTGAGAGTCCATTCTTCTTTATGCTTTTGTCCGAAATAAATATTTCAATTATTATTTCAATAAAGTTTGGTATTTCTCGCACCATTGATTTTCAATAGATCTGTCTTTACAATCTAATAAACACTTTTACAATATTTGAAAAAGCATACAAGAAACAATACGTAGGTAACATAATTTTACACCACACGTAAACAAATTACGTATAATAAGAAAACAAAGCTGTGAATAGTATTATTTGGTTACTAAACTAACGAACTAAACAGAACTTAAACTGCATAGTAAATATGCGTTACTCCAACTCTGTCTTTCACTGCTGCGCGACGGTAACCATGACCACTGCTGTAAACACTTTACAGATTTAGGGACGAGCTACGAGGAGTCCACGTATTCAGTGTTTTTTTAAATGAATTTTGTAAGTCGAGTTAAATTAACTACACATTACAAATTTAATATTTCCTTTTTAATGTGTTTCATAAGATGAATCTTATTATGACATTGTAAACTAAATTACAAGAGAGCTCAAGAGTCCTCTCACACCAGCCGCCGCTATTGATGTATATACAGGGTGTTAGTTAAGTATGTACAATTTGAGTGATTTTAAGACAAAAAGTTCATATAAACATTGGTCCGCAGATACTTCGTTTTTAGGATAAAGGGTGTTAAACTTTTGTAAAAAATTGCTCTTTCGTAAATATCTTAAATACCCTTTACCAAATTTTGTTGTAATTTGGCAGTGTTATTTGTAGTGTTAAGGGGCTAATTTAACTCACTAACTTGATTAGATTTATTAAGCCCAGTGGCGTCCCGCGCCTTAACAAATATTTTTGACAAAAAAAAAAATGTACGCCACAGACTTTTTTGTTATTTTTATATATTTTTTGAATCAAGCAACTAAAAATACAACATTTTTTGTCTCTTGAATGTTTTTCGCATCTTGATTAATTTTTGTAGAAAAAACAATAAAATCCACTTAATTGCATATCCCTGGACCACACAAGAAACATGGGGAAACGTTTCTTTTGGAAATTATCATTTTTTTATAATTTTTAATTAATAATATGTAACATTTAAATAACATAAAGTACAAATAACACTGCCAAATTACAACAAAATTGGGTAAAGGGTATTTAAGATATTTACGAAATAGCAATTTTTTACAAAAGTGTAACTCCTTGTGTCTTGAAAACGAAGCATCTGCGGACGAATGTTTATATGAACTGTTTGTCTTAAAATCACTCAAATAATCGTCTGTTGAATTTATTGTACATACTTAATTAATACCCTGTATACATAATATAGTTACTCATAGTTAGATGTTACTCGATTTCGGACAACATCTAACTACATCTTAGTAAGCTAGAAATTCATCTCATAATTCTGGTTAGAAGTAGGTAATTGTAGTACATTATAAGTAGAGGACTACCGAGTTCTCTATGAATAGGGAATCCGAAAATGTTCGTAATCTACTAATAATAGTAAAAAAAATATATTATTGAAACAAGGCTGTAAAGCACTCAACATAAAATAGGGATCTAAAGAAGAAAAATATTTCTTTTACTAAAATCACAGTCAATAATAATTTTTTTTTGTAGGAGGTTGCATATTTTTTTCACAACAGACAAGTAACAACAGTATAAGTCAACGAATAGTTAAGAGATGGTTGATAACAGTAATGTCCTTAACCTCAATCAACAAATAAAATGAAAGTCAAGTTATAACTATGACGTCATGTAACTACAACTAACTAGTGTGGTGTAGCAAGCGTCAGGCAATCGCCTTTTGTTAATATTTGTCTATCAAAAACTGTTACTATATTTGATTCATTTTGACAACCTTTGACGTCACACTACTCTCTATAATCTGCCTATCCACGTATTATTTGCTATTTCATCATTCATTACGATATTTATATAATACGATATTTGTTAAGATAGAATTCCAAGAATATAATAAGCCAATAAAGTTCTGTAACAATTTACCGCGGCAGGTGTGCCTTGAAATTTTCCACCTTCTGTCTTCTGTTGAATGCGGTTAATTCCAAGAAAGTGACGCAGGGGTCTATCTAAAAAAATATCGTACATACATAACATTGAATTTATAAGCTACGCCTTCAGATATGTCAAAGTAAGGGACGATGACGCTTGCTCATAAATTTTGATATTTGTAAGCTGTTAGGAACCAGGAAGCATTACGATCGACGCCTTCAGACATTATTGTTTATTACATTTCTTTTATTACCCTATTAAAACAATTAAAGCAACGAAATGTCTCTTTTTGAGGAACCTTTTCTTAGATCCCGCTGCTCTCTAGCCGTGACTTCCCTTAATACTGTGGGCAATGTCCAAGAGTATTTAATAAATATCCTTGGGCAATGTCAACAATGGGACGGGCCCTCTTGTACTGTCATTAGATATAAAGGACAAAAGGTCTTACCACACCTATCAAATCCTGAAAGTTTACGCGTATTATTTTATTTCTCAATTTCCATTCGATAAATTTTTTATATTTTTCTTTTGTACTTAAATTGTCTTGATTTAACCGGTTATTTTCTGTAGCTTTAGTTTTATTATCTCAAATATTTTCCAGTACATTCATTTAATAAAAAATCTATACCTATAGTAGGATCATATTCGATGCAAAGTAATAAATCATTGTCTGCCAAGGGAACCTATGAAGTACGCTTTTAAGGGTTTTACAAATTGAATAATTTCTTTATACATTATGAAGGGACGAGATGATCAGTTCAGGTCTGGCACCCTTGTGCCTACAAAAATTCTTTTATTCTCATAAACTATTTATTTTAAAGGTAATTTATTATAAATCGAATTTGTTTCCTAAATTCCACATATGTACTACATTTTACCTCTGTACGCGCCACTGTTGTTTACTTGTTTTTTGGAAGCACTCTCTAATTGACGGCAAAGCTCGCCAGGTTAGTATTTGACGTATAACCGACCAGTTCGTACACTCGATGCACCTGGGCGACTACAGCTACTACCAGAACACAGTGTGTATGCAGCGGTATTTCAGATTTTACATTGAATTTCATTTTAAATTTGAAATGATTTATCGTACGCCTCCTAAAAATGATGACACGATTTTCCTTTGATAAAATACCGACAACTTTTTGCTCTACTTTGTATCGAATACGATCCTACTATAGTCTGAATCAGTAAACGTATCCAAAACTGTCGAAACTACACTCATGAACAAAATTATCGAATATTTAAATTTTCGCATGTTTTAAAGTTATTAGTAAATGTTACCGAAATAAACGCGTTATAGAAGAAATAATAGTTTATTTTACACATTTTAAGTAGAGAATATTAAGTCTTTATCAATAGAAAGTAGTAAAAAAAAATTATGCTAAGTAATATGAAAATTAAGGATAATTATTTTTAACTTAAATGTTTCTTAAATAAGCAAATACTCTCTCTTGATTTAAATAATAGAGCATAGTTAATAACGAGTATTCCCACCTCGAGCTCTAATTACTGCTTGCATCCTTCTCAACATGCTACTAATTGGAGTTTGAATAAAATCTTGAGAAATTGCGTTCCATTCATATTGTGCTGCAAGTCGAAGTTCTTCTAGAGTATTTGGAACAGGATTTCTTTGTCGTATGCGGCGTTTTAGTTGATCCCACAAGTGTTCAATAGGATTTAAGTCTGGGCTATACGGCGGCCAAGCTAATTTTTGAATCTGCACTGTATCAAGGTAATTAGTCACTATGCCAGCTGCGTGTGGTCGAGCGTTATCGTGCATAAATACGAACTTGTCGTATCCAATGTGACCCATATATGGCAAAACGTGATCTTGGAGAATGTTTTCGATATACCAGTCACTGGTCATTCGTCCAATGACTTCCACGAGTTCGGTGCGTCCCTCCCAACTTATGCCTCCCCAAAGCATTATGCCGCCACCTCCAAAACTAACAGTCTGTATGAGATTGCAGCTATTATATCGTTCTCCAACTCTTCTATAGACGTGATTTCGTCCATCTGGCTTCCATAATTGTATTCTAGTCTCTTCAGTGAACATAACATTTCTCCAATTCTCGATATCCCACTGAATATGCGTTCTGGCAAATTCTAATCGCTGAGTTTTGTGATTTTGGAGAAGTCGTGGAACTTTGGCAGGCCGTCTTGGCTTTAAACCTACTTGTTTCAATCTTCGTCTAACAGTTTTCGAACTAACATTAACTTGTCTAACGTTTAATAACTCATTTTTGAGGTGTGTGGATGTCAATGTGCGATTTCGGGCAGAAGTAAGGATCAAAAACCGGTCATCGGTTGCTGTTGTACACCTTTTGCGCCCTTGACCAGGCCTTCGCAAAAAATCTCCAGTCTCTTGATACCTTTTTAAAATATTCGATACTGTAGATTGACTTCTCCTGAGACGTCGTGCAATATCTTTTTGTCCATACCCTTCTTCATGTAGAGTTACAATTTGCGCCGCCTCAACTTCACTGCAGTGTCTAACTGGTGGCATATTTTATTTTTAAATAGAGGAAACAACAAATTAAAATCAGTAACACTTACTAACCTTCACTACAAATAACTTAATTCACTATGTTTCTTGAATTATGTGAGGAATTTTTAAGTGACAATGCGCGTGATAGAAAATAACTCCATTAAAATGAATTAAATGTCAAAACATTTTAAAACAATTGAGTGTATTCACTTACTAGATGAATAATATCAACACATATAACGAGCGTTCAAATAAAAACGTGGTCAAGTTGGTTCTGAAAATTTGGACGTAGGGCGTAGCGTATAGCAAATGAACTTAAACGACATCTGTCAAAGCGCTATATCGCCGCTATCAATTTGAATATTTTCGTTTTAAAAAGCGTTTAAAATGGTGTTTTCTCAAGAACAAAAAGTGTTTATCATAGAGTCCTACTTTAGAAATGGACGCAAGATTGATGGAATATGGAAGTATTCTATTGAGGAATGTTTCATAGAATTTCAAAATCAATTTCCCGGCGTTGTTGAGTACAAAATTTTTCAAAGTGCAGTTCAGCGTTGTGTTAATGTTTTTCGTGAAACGGGCAGTGTAACAAGAAAAGAAGGAAGCGGCCGACCTAAAAAGCGGACTGAAGAATTAAAAGAAAATGTCCAACAAATAATGGAAAATGCGCCAAGAACTTCTGTACGTGTTTTATCACAAATGGTGGGAGTATCAGTCGGTACCTGCCACACAGTGTTAAAAAAAGATTTGCGTTTGTTCTCCTATCGTTTAACTTGTCAGCAAGAACTTCATGAAGTTGATTTTCCGCGACGGGCTGTATTTTGTGAATGGTTTTTAAACAACTACGGTGAACTTCATAATATCACCTTTTTTTCTGATGAAGCCTGGTTTCATTTAAGTGGTTACGTAAACTCACAGAATATGAGAATGTGGTCTTCTGAAAAACCAGATAACTTTTTTGTCGAGGGCCCTCTACACGCTCAAAAAATTGGAGTTTGGTGTGCTCTCAATCGAAGGAGGATTTATGGACCTATTTTTTTTAATGGTACTCTTACTGCGCAAAGGTATAGAGAAGAAATTATCGCTCCTTTTGTTAACCAGCTGGAAGAAAACGAAATTACAAACTTTTACTTTCAACAAGATGGCGCAAGGGCACATACGGCAGGCGAGACGATGAATATGTTGAGGGAAGTTTTCCAAAATCGACTAATAAGTCTCAATGCTGAACATGAATTTCCACCGAGGTCATGTGATATTACGCCGTGTGATTTCTTTTTGTGGCCTTACCTTAAAAACACTATTTTTGAACTGCCTATTCCTGATTTAAACCATCTGCAGGCTCGACTTATAGACAAGATTCGTGAAATTAACAATACCCCGAGCATCTTAGAAAATGTCTTTAATTCTTTGAGGAACAGGTGTGAAAAGTGCTTGGAACAAGGAGGGGGACACTTTCAGCAGCTGCTTTAATTTATTGTTATAACAAGGAGGGGGACACTTTCCGCAGCTCCTTTAATTGTTTGTTATTGTTATCACGATTATTCTTTAAAATAAAGTTATATAGTCATTAACGTTATTGAAACTGACAGCTGCTATACAGCTCGTTGAGAAATGAGGTTAAGTTGGTCGCTATAAGCTACTCCCTACGTCCAATGTGTCAGAGCCAACTTCGACCACGTTTTTATTTGAATGCTCGTTATAATTTTACACCGTTAATTTAAAATCGTATTCAAGTAATAGTGATAACAAAAAATATTCGATAATTTTGTCTATGAGTGTATATACCTAAGTCATTTACTTCGTTGGAAAAATCTATTTTTCGTGAAAAATAAAACCTTGTATGCACCCCAGGCATTACTAGATTATATTGTTCTCGGCCGACATTCATCCCTCGGGCCAGAGGTCCTTGGGTTAAATTAACTTCGGCCTTAGGACTAACTATTACTGTTGCTTCCTTGAACAAGTTCTTAATAAATTTTGAATTAAATTCTTATACAACATGTGGCATACATCCTTTGTATCTTCAATGAGCTCGTTTTATAGAGGACACATTTGTTTTCATTTTCTGGGAAACCTTACTACAAATTAAGTACACTTAGTCTTTTAACTTAAATTATACTTATATGGCACGATACACTACAATTATGTTTAGTTTTCAATGACGAGTCTTTATGTTTGCCGTACGAGGCGAAGACATAAAATTATAAAGTCGTTATTCCTTGACGTAAACAATTGAAATGTGCCAAGGCCAAAGAGTACTGAAGTAATAAAATATATATTACCAATTTCCGGGTAACCATACTTTCGAGTACACCTACATACAGACGGATATATCGGCGAATCTCTTAAGCAGGCAAACGTAGTCTTATCCCATGCCCTTGCGCAAGGGTGAGGAAGTTTTATTTTCAAGAGTTAAGTTACTGGAAAATTAGGATAAAGGGTTTACTTTCCTTATTTGTTTAAAAGTCAAGTATCAGAATAAGGTTCTTTTGAGCTTGCTCAAATTATTCCAGCGTTACTTTTATAAAGAATCTAACCTTTTCACTATCTGTAATTATAGAAAAATACGGTAATTTTTATTTAAAATATCCTAAATGACATTTCAACTATTTCGAGGAAAATTTTGTAAATTTTATAAATTTATAAATTACGTCACAAGCAAATCAAGTACGCATACGTGAATCACAATATTTTTTCAAATAGTAAATGCGAGGTTGTCGTGACGATCTAGCCTGTGGCGATTATTACGAGAGGGGTTTTTACCACCACCTGTTTTGATTAAACAGATATGTATGTACCCGTAGGAAATGATGACTCCGAAGGTAAAGCTCCGCTGTTACTACAGCTATCTTTGGTTCACCGAGCGTCATCACATTTGAAGGCATACTTATACAGGGTGTTTTTGAATGGAGTAGCATAAATGATACCAGTGAATCTACATTTCAAAAGAACACGATCTGCAAAAAATCGCCTTAGTAAAATGTTCACCCCTGAAGAGATATGGGCCATCAAAGTTTCCAAAAAAATTATGAAAATTGGCTGTAATTTGAAAACCGAACGAGGTACAAATAACAAATTTTT
>NW_019417172.1:186807-200507 GCF_000390285.2 Anoplophora glabripennis | reverse complement strand
TAATGCGTATTTTTGGATATCGAGTTTTTACGAAATATAAAAGTTATGGCAAAAAATGGCTTGAGGGGTGGTTATTTCAACCCCTTTCGAGGGGTTAAAATTTTCGAAAAATAGTTGAAAACTCGCATCTGTATTAGTAAACAACCTGTAAAAAATTTGTTATTTGTACCTCGTTCGGTTTTCAAATTACAGCCAATTTTCATAACTTTTTTGGAAACTTTGATAGCCCATATGTCTTCAGGGGTGAACATTTTACTAAGGCGATTTTTTGCAGATCGTGTTCTTTTGAAATGTAGATTCACTGGTATCATTTATGCTACTCCATTCAAAAACACCCTGTATAAACGATCGTGTGACATTTGTGGTCTATATTTTTCATGATGCAAAGCCACTAACCAACACAAGCAGTCACATAAGAAGCAACAAGAGGTTTTGCCCATCACGAAGATTCGTCCTCAAAGAATTGCAACTAGATGCGCCAGGGAAGGTGAAGGTCTTTGTTTGATAAACGATGACGCTGTATGGTTGGAAGAAGTTTATTCCTAATTGGAATTTTTATATTAGGGGGTTAGTTAAGGAAATTACGAGACAAGCTTTTAAATCGGATAAGAACATGAACATACTGATTATAGATTATATTAAACTTTTGCTGATGTCACTTCTATAGAGCAGCCACATTCAACCATTTTGTGGGTTTGGGGTTTACACAACATTATAGGTTTTATGAACACAATGGTTTATTTTTTTCCTTTTAGTTTTCAACAAAAACGTGTTTTTAATTTTTTTTTCATTTATTTACACTTTTAGTTAGAAATATTTCTCAATTCTTCAAGTATCGCCTTTGCTGCTAATCGTTGAGGAGTGCTCTCATGAGGTGACGTACCTGCAGCATCAGTGCATACTGAAGATCATGTTTATCTATCAAAATTAAACGTATATGCAGTTTCCTATCTGTGCTACTAACCGTTGAGGAGTGCCCTGGTGAGGAGATAATCCTGGCTGCAGCATTAAATTATTTCTATCATTTTAGTGTATTGTCATCAAAATTTCAAAGTCGTAAGTTTAGAGGAAGTGGTTCACATTTGGCTTGCAAGATTTGAACTAAACATACATACACGTCAAGTTAAAAAAAACTCATTTTAGTGTATTGTCATCAGAAGTGAACAAGCATGCAAAATTTCAAAGTCGTAAGTTTAGAGGAAGTGGTAAAAAAAACTCATTTTAGTGTATTGTCAACAGAAGTGAACAAGCATGCAAAATTTCAAAGTCGTAAGTGTAGAAAAAGTGGTTCAAAGACTTGCAAGATTTGAACTAAACGTACATACAAACAAACAAACAAACAAACATACACGTGAAGTTAAATAAAAGATTGTAAAGAGTTAAAATAGCTAAAATAAAGTAAAATAAGTAAGTACTTAAAATAATTTAGATATATCATACTCGTTTTTCACTTATTTCGAAGTCTTAACTGGAAAAAAAATGGGGGAGCCAGAACTCCCTCCCTTAATATACAACTCATTAAGAACAAAAATTGTATGTGAAAATTATTGTGGAAGATTTCCTGCGACCTCAAACAACCTTTATTTTTAAGGAAACCCTTTTTATTTCATTGTATAAAAGTCATTTTTGTTAAACTAGCCCTCTTTTGTTCAAATATAGAAAAATTTTGTTTTAATTTATTTTAAAGATATTAAGCTAATTCAAATTAATTCTAAATAAATATTTTCCTAAGAATTTTATCAAACTAAGTCAAAAGAAAAAACTCATATGGCATATCAGCTTTGTTCTTAGAGTAGATAAAACAGTTTCCAATAACGCATGCGCATTCCGTTATAATATAACTGTCAAATATCAAATTTATTAATTGCCTTTAAATTGTTAGTCTATCATGAGATAAACCATAGTGTACTAGTACTAGTGTATTTAATCAAAATTTTAGGATGGCTTCAAAATCAGACGATAAATGTTTGAAAAAGATAAATCTCTTGGTGCACAAAGAACCAGCTGGATAAAAACAGACACGAAAAGGTACATGCGGTGATGCTAGAAAATATCCTCCAAAATTCAAAATACCAATATGTCCCAGGAATTCCAAACAATTAAGGATCTGCAAAGGGGCGGACATGAAGAAAATGTGACGATACTTTGAAAGTGTGACAAAGTAGTGAAATACAGAAGGGGCTACGGCCTGAAGGTGACTCTGGCTGCCGCATCCTGATATGTAATCTACGACATGTGTATATGAGGTACCACCGACGACACCTACGAACTGTACGGAAGTTACTGTAAACTAGTGAATGGTACATGTGCGGAAAAGCTGAAAAAGGGGCACCAGTGCATTGCAAAGTTGCAAAGCACATCTGCTTGCCTAAGGAGCATTTCTAAACTCGCATGCTGTGATGACCCTCCAAGTAACTTACAACGTCTTATTACGAACTTCAGAACTTTTGGAACCATATGATCACATTTATTTATTCTGGAATAACCGGGTTTCCTTTCAATATAATTAACAAATTTATAACTCCTGAGAAAATAGAAGAACAAAAAAATATGGAAATCTGTATGCCGTATAGTGAATTGCCTGAAGAAGAAAAAAACTTATAAGAATTGCTTACAAGACATACATGTTTACAGTATATGACCCTATTATAGTCATATTCTCAAAAAAAAAATCTTCAATGGTTCTTGAGCAACTGATCAAAAACTGTGTTTCAGATCCAGTCTCTGAAAGACTGTAAAGCTCTTAGGAATCATTTTATGAAAAAATTGCTTTGCTTGTTCTGACGAAATTAATCCTGAAAGTTTGAAGCCACGTCGTTACACCCTGTATTTTGAAATGCATTAGTCAATCATATATGTGTTTCTATATCTTATGTAACTATACATATACAGGCTTTTCCGGTTTATAGGTGTATGGGTCATTAACATACCCAATAAGTAAACAAAGTTCAAGGTGTATTTTATTAGATAGGTCATAAGAAAATGCGTATTTCAAAACTATGTTCATTTGTTTTATAATAATTTTTCCAAAATTGCAAAGTCCATTTTTTACAATTAATTGTATTAGCACTTTTTTTTTATTCGAAATCCAATAACATAGCGGTATTCTATACTCCTTTACTTGGCCTACAACGTATTATCTGTTATGAAAGAATAATTTTGTAAGAAAAAGTGTAAATTGTTCGTACAAATATGTAATCTGCCCATTTTTACGATATTAATTACAATAATGGATATAAATCAAAGTATACCAGGAATTGATACGTTTTTAAATTTTATACACGGTGTTCCGTTTTAAATAAGGCATTGCAATATCAAGCACTTTCAAGAACATCTTTTTAGACAAATGTTGTAGGGTTCTGAGGGGTACATTCGATGGTGACCTTGACCATGATACAAAGGTCAACTGTAGAGGTTATTTGAAGGTCAACTTGAATTTTCAGATATGATAGATATATTTCTGACACTGGAAATGTATAGAACCGGTTTTATGTTGAGATAATATGTCTTTATGCTATGGGTCAAAGTGACTAAAGGAATATTTTAGGGTCAAATAAGGTTCTGAAAAAAGATTTTGCGATATTTTTCGGGAAAGCACTTACGACGAAAGATTCTGGTTGAAAGTTTTAATTTTCTTCCAAAGTTTTCCGTAAGTTTGCATTTTCCCTAATGTAGATAATTTTGTTGTCTCAAATAATACAATGATGTAAATAAAACATATAAAACACATATACATTCGTTTTGAATATTTTAGCATATGCATATGCAAGATATTTTAAAAGTCAATTCATAGGGTGTTTGTAAATTATATAATTACTTGCGTAAATTTAAATAACGTTTAATTATAAAAAAGGCTTTATGCCAGATGTTTCACCTCGTGATAAATTTATTACCCAGTTAGACACATTTAGAAATTACATGCATAGATTTTAGTCCAACCAAATTACACTTGGAGAAAAAAAAAATGTTACCCAGACTTTTATAAGTGGAAATGGTAAAAGGGCTTATAATAAACGAAAACAAAAAAAAATAAATGCGTGAGCAGGGGCGGCGGAGGGTTGATTTGGGGGGGTTGAAAAGTTATGAAAAATTGTATCATTGGGATTTCTGGCGAAAGTTGACGTCAAACAAAAAAGTATCTAATACAAAAGTTGCAGATCATGCAAAAATCTACAACTTTTGTGTAGGTCACTTTTTAACATAACCTCAAAATTTCCGAGAAAAATGCGAAGAACAGGTTTTTTTCTGATTTTTCGTTTTTTATTTCTCATTTCCGCAAAAATAATTTATTTTTGACGAAACTTGGTGAAAGTATACCCTTCTCTGTCTTAAATAACCTCAAATTTTTTTAGCTAAAAAAATCAAGAAGTTTCCGAGATATTCATTTTTTTCCACCTGAAAAACTTTTTTTTCAAAGAAAAATTCTACTTAAAAAAATCATCGTACAGAGTTCTGCCGGTAGGTAATAATTTTTTTCGTTTTGACATAAATTTTTTGGTGAAATAAAAAAATTTGTAATCACAGTTCAAAAACATACTCAGAAATGCAAAAAAGTAAAAAATGACTTGCAGCAATGAACAATTATTGTTGATAATTTGTTTAAATTAAAAAGCATTCAAAAACTGATTACACCATTCAATTCTACGGAAAAAAATTAAAAAAACTGTGTCTCATTGTTTGACCCAAAACTTTATTTTTGTACAGTATTGCTATAAACATCTAGTAGTAGTAGTAGTAGTAAAGGGGCGGCCTCAGCCTGGCAATTAGACCACAAGTGGGCCCTTTTTGCCTACCCCGCCGTCCCATCACCTAACCACTCTCTGCCTCTGACCCTCCTCGAAGGGGGGTCCATGGAAGGTCTCTCATCTCAACTCCTTGCAGCTCTTCAGCACCAAAGACTATGTCTTATTCTCCCAAAGGCTGCATACTGTCCCAGAAGGTGGACAGGGGTGTCCTCCCCTTCGCCACATTTCGGGCATAGAGGGTCCTCCTCAATTCCTATTAAGCTTAAATGCCTCCTAAGTCTGCAGTGGCCTGTCAGAACCCCCACCATTTGGTTTAGGGCTCTTCGACTGAGGCTCAGCAGCCATCTTGTCTTGGATTTGCTAGGTCCATGTATAAAACTATGGGCCTGCCTGCATCCTCTATTTCTCCTCCAATCCAGACCTAAAGTTTGATAGGCCCACTTATTGAGGGCCCCATTAATGCTGCCTCGTGTGATACCTAAGATTGGTTCAGGTCCCTGTCCAGGTCCCCTGGACCCAAGACGAGCTAATTGATCCGCCCTCTCGTTACCAGGGATGCCCCTATGGCCTGGGACCCAAACCAACTCTACTTCTTTTCGTCTGGCCAAAGACTCTAGAGCGTCTCCACATTCTTGGACAAGGGCAGACCTAGTCCTCGGGGAGCTAACCGCTCTGAGCGCGGCCTGACTGTCGGAGCAGATAAAAATCTTCTCCTCTGCACAATTCCTTACCTCCTCCTTGCTTGCTACCATCAAAATAGCAAAAACCTCAGCCTGGAAGACTGTAGCATACATACCCAGTGAAAAGCTTTCCTGGATGCCGCTGCCTTCCAGATAAATTCCTGCTCCTGAAAACTCGTCTTCTACCCGAGATCCATCAGTATAGCACACTAGGGATCCCGGGGAGAACATATCACCATCCTGCTTCCACTGCTCTCTCGAGGGGAAAGTGGTGACATACTTCCTTCCTAACCTAAGCCGGTCCTCTGCTTCCGTAACCCTCATGGCGGATATTGGGATGTCCCTCTCCGCCCTGAGGGCCACGGCAGCATGGCCCTCAGTGCGTCCTTTAGCTCTCCAACCGCCGGCGTCCCTTATCCTAAGGTATGCCGCCATCGCCTCCCTCATAATCCATGTAGGAAGGGTCGGCAGCCCCAGAAGGACCTCTAACGCGGCAGTTGGGGTCGTCCTCATTGCCCCTGTAATACCTAAGCAGGCAAGTCTCTGGATTCTCACCAACTTCCTGGCTACCGTCACCCGGTCCACACACGGCCACCAGACCAAGGCCCCATACTGTAGCCTCGGCCTGACCACCGCCGTGTACACCCAGTGAAGCACCCTTGGATTGAGTCCCCAGTTTTTGCCAACTACCTTCCTTAACTGCCAGAGGGTTGCCACTGATTTCCGGGTAATCCTCTCAACCTGTGGCCCCCACGACAGTTTGCTGTCCAAGATTACCCCCAAGTATTTGACTTCCCTGACCAAAGTCAGGGGCCTCCCATACATGGTTGGAGCCCTGAAATCACCTATCTTCCTTCTCCTTGTAAATAGGATCATCTCAGTCTTCTTTGAGTTGACTGAGAGCCCCATCTCCTCGCACCACCTCTCTATGATCCTACAGGCTCCCTGCATTCTGTCGCATACCACGTCCAAAAACCGGCCCGCGACTAGAACCACGCCATCATCGGCGTAAGCCTGGGCATCACTATATCCCTCCGAGGTTAGGCGTTCCAGGAGACCGTCCATTACTAGGCACCATAGAAGCGGGGAGAGGCAGCTGCCTTGAGGGCATCCCCCTCCCACTCCCAGGTCCCTGCGACAGTCCCCCATGACTGCACTAACCTTCCTTTCCTTCAATGCGGAACTCACCCATTCGACCACGATAGGCGATGTGCCCCGGTCTTGGAGCGAGTTGCATATGGTCTCAGTTTTTGCCTTGTCGAAGGCACCTTCTATGTCAAAGAATATTGCCAATACAACCTCCTTGTACTGAAGGGCCTTCTCTACTTTATGTGTGACACTATGTAAGGCCGTCTCCGTGGACCTGCCCCGCCTATAGGCGTGCTGGTTCGTGTGGATTGGGTATCTACTCAACGACCCATCCACCAGATACCTGTCCACAATCCTTTCCATCGTTTTAAACAGAAAGGATGTGAGACTGATAGGCCTAAAAGACTTCGCCGCAGTGTAGTCTTCCTTCCCAGCCTTGGGGATGAAGACCACCTTGGCTGACCTCCAAGCCTGCGGGACGTAGCCCATCGCCAGACTGGCCCGGAACACCCTCACCATACATGGCAAGAGAATGTCCAGGCCCCTCTGCAACAACGACGGGAAAACTCCGTCCGGCCCCGCTGCCTTGTAGGGTTCGAATTCGTTCACTGCCCAGGTTACTGCCTCGTCGCCAATGAGCTCCTCGGCCAGGAGCCAATCTGCTTGTGGCATTGGCTCCGCCCTGGTGCCCTCGACGACATGGCCTCCACCCGAAAAGTGAGTTTCCAGCAGAAGTTCTAAACACTCCTCGCTGGAAATGGTCCAAGTCCCATCTTCCCTCTTTAATGATTCTAATTTCTCTCTTTTGTTGCAGCTTAAGATCTTCATTAATCTGGCTGTCTCCGGCAGCTATAAACATCTAAGTCGAATTACAAATGCACAAATGATAAATTATCTCTGGATGATTTGAGATTTCAGCAATACAAAGTATTAACTACAAAGTCTATTGTTGATGCGAAATCCTAAAACTTGAAATTTTGCAAAATCGTTTTATTTTTTTTCTGACTTTATTTGAAAACGAATTTTAAATAAATTGCATATTTACATTGCCACTTTTTCGCTCTATCCAATGGCGTCAACATTTTTGCAATCCGACGTTTCGTCTTTGAGGGGCCATCATCAGTTTATTTTTTTTAAATATATCGCTGCTATTTTTATGACAAAATCTAGTCACTTAATTCTGTATTAGATGATATTACTACTGTAATCGCGTAAAAAGATTTTTAGCTATCATTAAAAATTTTTCCTGAGTTCGGCCCTGAACGCGAGAGAGAGAGAGAGAGAGGAGAGAATAAAAGTCAATACAGCACAAAATATCCAACAATTTTTTTAAATCCATAATTCAAAGTTGTACCTAATAAAAAAAATAATACGAATTTTATTATTTCTAATTAGTATAGCTAATAGTAGTAAAAAATCGTTGGATATTTTGTCCGGTATTGACTGTTATACTGTTATGACTTCATCCAATAGCTTTTGAAAGCGTTCAGAGCCGTACTCGGAAAAGTTTTTAAATTATAGTTAAAACAAGCTAAAACCTTTTAAAGCGATTACAATAGTAATATCCTCTAATTCAGAATTAAAAATGACTTTAGATTTTGTCATAAAAATAGCAGACGTATTTTAAAAAATTTACCACCCCCTATGATGGCCCCTCGAAGACGAAACGTCGGATTGCAAAAATGTTGCGCTATTGTATAGAGCGAAAAAAGTGGCAATGTGAATATGTAATTTATTTTAAAATAAAGCCTGAAAAAATTAAACAATTTTGCAAAATTCCCGGTTTTTCCGGATATCTCCGGAACTACCCGGAATTTTAAAACTTTCTAAACAGCATATTGTTAGGTATAAAAAACACACTGTATATCTATAAATTCATCAAACTTTAAAAAAAAAAATAAGTACACTAATCGATCATGCGGAAAAATATTATTATTTATTTTATTTATTCACTATTAGACGTATGTTTATAGCAATACTGTACAAAAATAGTTTTGGGTCAAACAGTGAGACAGTTTTTTTTGTATATTTTTCGTACAATTGAATGGTGTAATCAGTTTTTGATTTTTTTTTTAATTTAAACAAATTATCTACAATTACTGAAAAATTCATTGCTGCAAATCATTTTTTACTTTTTTTGCATATTTGAGTATGTTTTTGAACTGTGATTACAAATTTTTTTATTTCACCAAAAAATATGTCAAAAGGAAAAAAAATTATTACCGGCAGAACTCTGTACGATGATTTTTTTAAGTAGAATTTTTCTTTGAAAAAAAAGTATTTCAGGCCGAAAAAAATGAATATCTCAGAAACTTCTTGATTTTTTTATCTAAAAAAATTTGAGGTTATTTAAGACAGAGAACGGTATATTTTCACCAAGTTTCGTCAAAATTAAATTATTTTAGCGGAAATGAGAAATAAAAAACGAAAAATCAGAAAAAACCTGTTTTTCGCATTTTTCTCGGAAATTTTGAGGTTATGTTAAAAAGTGACTTCTACAAAAGTTGTAGATTTTTGAATGATCTACAACTTCTGTAATGAATACTTTTTTGGTTGACGTCAACTTTCGCCAGAAATCCCAATGATACAATTTTTCATAACTTTTCAACCCCCCAAATCAACCCTCCGCCGCCCCTGCTCACGCATTTATTTTTTTTCGTTTACCATAAGCCCCTTTACCATTTCCACTTAAGTCCAGGTAACAATTTTCTTTTTTTTCCCTCTAAATGAGTTATTTTGATCGGTCTATTTAACTGACAGTTAAATTTATCCCACAGATCGGCCCTTAAATAAGATATGTTATACAGAGCCTTCAATGATTACAAGCCAGCCACCTGACTAGTAATTTTGTTTGGAACAGTAATTTTATTTCCTTCATGTTGGCAATTAAATTTCGGTAAAATTAAAAATTAATAAATAATGTCACCATTTTTAGCTATAATACTGCTCGAGTACAACATTTAACAGCTTCTTGAGATCTTGATAAAATTCAACTTTGTTGTTACACCTAGTTAGTTTTGCTTCCACCTGTATACTGCTGTATTGTTGATACATCATGTAAATCTTTGTTACACCCTAAAACTAGTATAGAACACTGATTTAATAAACTTATGCGATACCTATTTTTAAACCTGGAAAACTTTCTGTTCGAATTGTATTGATATCTGTACTTGTATAATTTTATCTGTACAACCTTTTATTGTATTATTTATTTTCATTATTGTTTAATTCTAAACGAATCTGATGGACCAATTCACGACAACTTTTAGGTTACTTGGATGTCAAGTATTGAAGGTTATTTTTATTTATTTCTGACACATCGACCTAAGAACTCGATCGATCCATAGAAACATGATTGTACTAGATAATATGTAGTTTTAACCTAGGTTAAATAGCAGTTGCCCAGTCCGAAATTTATTTTGTTCAAACGACCCATCACAGCGGTTGAGTTATTTGTAAGATTTAATTTAATAAAATCCTTGTCGGAGCAGCTTGAAGCTCTTTTTCATTTTGTAACTGGTAAAGCAACGAGCTCGCGTGTGATATAAATCTAAACCAAGGTTTACCTAAATTTTATCACCTGTGATTAGTGAAATCCATTATACAAAGATAATTTACCAAATAATTAAATTTATAGTTTTAAATTCAGTCTAGTAGATTTCAGTTTAGTAGCCACTTGAATTTTGCTCATTTTTTATGACCTTCAATGCTGTACAACCACGTACTAATAGAATTTTGTTTTTTCTCTCTCTCTCTCATCGGAGCTTACCAGTAAAGATTCATTTACAAGGATTTATAGCTAAAGTTGAGTAAAGTGATTTAAGATTTAAGAGAAGTTGCCATCCATCGTTGGTCTATTCTAAGTGAACTTTGAACTGCAAGTAAATAATCTTTATGGTAGCCTGGTAGAGATTTAGGTCAACCATTGCGACATCAGATTCGTAAACCCCGATTCCGGGACACTCCGGATCATCTGTAGACACCCATGAACTCCGCAGAACATCCCAGTACATCCCAGGATGACAATTTGTTGGCGCCCGTTTAACGTCCTTTTCATCCTCCCTATAACGTTTTCTGAAATTGATGAACTTATATGTTGAAATCAAAATTAGAACTAACCCACATCCCATTTCCTCCGCTACAAGAGCTGCCGTTCGCCCTTTGTAGTATGAACTTATAAACTGTACGCAATAACGAATAATATTGAATTAGTGTAAATTTTATGTAAACAGGACGGTTACAAAAGATTTTACTTAATTTAATATTATTTCACTTTGTATTTGTCATAAGCATTTGCCTAATGTCGAATTTTAATTTTATTTATTGGTTGGTTTTTACATAAATATTAGATGTATTTTTATGACGGATATACTTATTTTAGATTATCTAAAAATACGTAATTAAATTGCTCTCATAGGTGGTTTTAGTCAATTTTAGATGTCTAATAAAAGTGATTTAAGTTGTGTTATCAAAATAACCAATATTTTACATAATTTTTTATGTGTAGTCCGATAGGTAGTTTTAAATCATTTTAAAAGAGGTACCACTTAATATCCTTTGCTATTAAAAAAACTGAAGGGTAGCTGTCACGTTGAGGCTTTTGATATCGGGGATGGTGGAGTTTTACATCAAAGTATGCGTTATTTAAATAAAAAATTGAAGTGCGAGTTCGGTTTCCTTTGTATATAAAAATAACGTAATATAATTGGGAAATAACACTTAGGTAATTCTGTCAATTTTTTACCGAAAATTTGATCTGGTGTTTGACAAACAAATATGAGATATACTATCAATGTATAAAATTGTAAAAGGATTTGAAAATTTACGAGGCAGATAATCAGTGACTGCTCACATTATAATGTTATTAAAGTTATTGATCGTACCGACAAAATGTTTCCGCAAAAATTAATCCCAGTTTCTCGAAATACAACATAAACAAACGTTTTCACGAAAATGTGTTTAGACGTTTTCTTACAAATGGATAAGAGGATTAAGTTGTAGACCATCAATTGCATTTTCATTATGCAGATGTAGGTTTCTATATTTTAATTTGGAAATGGGAAACACCATACCAAATATAGAAGAGGAAAATGGGATTTGACCCAAAGTGATATATATTTTGTTTAAAACAAATGGAATTTCACTTTATTCAGTATGAAGTTTCACAGAACAGTGACAAGACAAATTTAAAATTTTTATTCGTGTGGCCAAAATAATGGAAAAGTTCTATGAATGTTTCGTTTTGAAGATACAGGGTGCTGTAGATGCAGTAAGACTAATCTATAATCTAGCTATAAAGGCAAAAATTTACTGAATTCGTGTGCATTCCATGTCAAATCACCGAGGTCGTGACCGGACCATTTTCAATTTCCTTGTTTTTTTTTTTGGTAATATTTAGTACCTACCCATTTAGAGTAGCATTTATTAATTTTTTCAATTTTTTTTAACTCTCAAGAAGTTATGAGCATTTGAATATTTGGGGTAAAAGTTTTTCAAATATCTGCAACTTGGCAAAAACTAAAGATATCATAGGTAATCTTTTATTTTTCATTGTGTTCATTCTGATGTAGTTTTATAAAAAAGGATTTGAAAATTTTTAGTTTNATAAAAATCTTCTCCTCTGCACAATTCCTTACCTCCTCCTTGCTTGCTACCATCAAAATAGCAAAAACTTCAGCCTGGAAGACTGTAGCATACATACCCAGTGAAAAGCTTTCCTGGATGCCGCTGCCTTCCAGATAAATTCCTGCTCCTGAAAACTCATCCTCTACCCGAGATCCATCAGTATAGCACACTAGGGATCCCGGGGAGAACATATCACCATCCTGCTTCCACTGCTCTCTCGAAGGGAAAGTGGTGACATACTTCCTTCTTAACCTAAGCCGGTCCTCTGCTTTCGTAACCCTCATGGCGGATATTGGGATGTCCCTCTCCGCCCTGAGGGCCACGGCAGCATGGCCCTCAGTGCGTCCTTTAGCTCTCCAACCGCCGGCGTCCCTTATGCTAAGGTATGCCGCCATCACCTCCCTCATAATCCATGTAGGAAGGGTCGGCAGCCCCAGAAGGACCTCTAACGCGGCCGTTGGGGTCGTCCTCATTGCCCCTGTAATACCTAAGCAGGCAAGTCTCTGGATTCTCACCAACTTCCTGGCTACCGTCACCCGGTCCACACACGGCCACCAGACCAAGGCCCCATACTGTAGCCTAGGCCTGACCACCGCCGTGTACACCCAGTGAAGCACCTTTGGATTGAGTCCCCAGTTTTTGCCAACTACCTTCCTTAACTGCCAGAGGGTTGCCACTGATTTCCGGGTGATCCTCTCAACCTGTGGCCCCCACGACAGTTTGCTGTCCAAGATTACCCCCAAGTATTTGACTTCCCTGACCAAAGTCAGGGGCCTCCCATACATGGTTGGAGCCCTGAAATCACCTATCTTCCTTCTCCTTGTAAATAGGATCATCTCAGTCCTCTTTGAGTTGACTGAGAGCCCCATCTCCTCGCACCATCTCTCTATGATCCTACAGGCTCCCTGCATTCTGTCGCATACCACGTCCAAAAACCGGCCCGCTACTAGAACCACGCCATCATCGGCGTAAGCCTGGGCATCACTCTATCCCTCCGAGGTTAGGCATTCCAGGAGACCGTCCATTACTAGGCACCATAGAAGCGGGGAGAGGCAGCTGCCTTGAGGGCATCCCCCTCCCACTCCCAGGTCCTTGCGACAGTCCCCCATGACTGCACTAACCTTCCTTTCCTTCAATGCGGAACTCACCCATTCGACCACGATAGGCGATGTGCCCGGGTCTTGGAGCGAGGTGCAAATGGTCTCAGTTTTTGCCTTGTCGAAGGCACCTTCTATATCAAAGAATATTGCCAATACGACCTCTTTGTACTGAAGGGCCTTCTCTACTTTATGTGTGACACTATGTAAGGCCGTCTCCGTGGACCTGCCCCGCCTATATGCGTGCTGGTTCATGTGGATTGGGTATCTACTCAACGCCCCATCCACCAGATACCTGTCCACAATCCTTTCCATCGTTTTAAACAGAAAGGATGTGAGACTGATAGGCCTAAAAGACTTCGCCGCAGTGTAGTCTTCCTTCCCAGCCTTGGGGATGAAGACCACCTTGGCTGACCTCCAAGCCTGTGGGACGTAGCCCATCGCCAGACTGGCCCGGAACACCC
>NW_019417172.1:156366-186606 GCF_000390285.2 Anoplophora glabripennis | reverse complement strand
AAAAAATTTTGTACATTATTAAACTTTATTTAACAATAAATTTCACGGATTTTTCCTGAAATATATTTATTTTTCGTTATTTTTTGTTTTTTCAACTATTATTTAAATTTTTTAAGAAAATTAAAATGCACCATCTTAAAGTAGAGATTTTAAGCTTTAAAAATTGCTCTCATAAAGTTTCAATATCACATTTACAACTAGTTTTTGATCTATAAAGTATGGCCCAATAAGTCAAATATGTAATTTTTTAAAATTATTGAATATGTTGGACTCAATATTTTTCAAATTAAGTTTTTAAGATTTTTTCCATATCACTCACTGTTTCAATCTTCATTTGAAGAGTAATCTGTGAAACTTACAGATATTTATTTTTTAATTTAAAAGAATGACAGCTATTTTATTAATATTGTACAAAATTATAGAATGGCATAACTTTGTATACGTATTATACATATTTTTTTTCTCAAGTTTAAAGACATAAAATTTTGATAGCCGGATGACTCTTCTTTCATTTAAATTTCTGTGAGGTCGATTTGATCAATTAGATCAAAAGTTATAACAAATTTATTGTAGCTCGCTCGAGTTCGCGCGCTCTTCGAGAGCTATACTTGGGGGCCGCCCGTCTCATTTTTCGTACGTTAGAAAAAAAATTCTACAGCCATCAATTTGCATTTTAGAAAAAAACTATAAAATATTTTTTATGTAAAATTTCCTGTTCTTTCGAATGGCGCAGTTAATTTTTTTTTAAATTATATTGTTTTATATATTTGGCAAAAACTGTAATTTTGCAACTAATTTGTTAAATAAATAATTTAGTGTAAACTCTACAGTTAGTAACTTTTTGTATGTTGTTTCTGACAACTTTACAAAGCGAAAAATAAATAGTTCTCTCTTCCAGTAATTTTCGCAAAGTCAAAATCTATCTTGACTCGGCTATAGTTATAGAACACTGATTTAATAAACTTATGCGATAAATGTTTGCTATTTTAGGTACCTGTTTTTAAACTTTCTGATCGTATTGTAATGATCTGTACTTGTGTAATCTAACTGTACAACCTTTTATTGTATTATTTCTTTTTATTATTGTTTAATTGTAAATGAATCTGATGGACTAATCCACCACTACATTTAGGTTACTTGAATGTCAAGTATTGAAGGTTATTAATTTGTTTCTGACACATCGACTTAACAACTCGATCGAACCATAGAAATATGATTGTACTAGATAATACGTAGTTTTACCCTAGGTTAAATAGCAGTTGCCCAGTCTGAAATTTATTTTGTTCAAACGACCCATCACAGCGATTGAGTTATTTGTAAGATTTAATTTAATAAAATCCTTGTCGGAGCAGCTTGAAGCTCTTTTTCATTTTGTAACTGGTAAAGCAACGAGCTCGCGTGTGATATAAATCTAAACCAAGGTTTACCTAAATTTTATCACCTGTGATTAGTGAAATCCATTATACAAAGATAATTTACCAAATAATTAAATTTATAGTTTTAAATTCAGTCTAGTAGATTTCAGTTTAGTAGCCACTTGAATTTTGCTCATTTTTTATGACCTTCAATGCTGTACAACCACGTACTAATAGAATTTTGTTTTTTCTCTCTCTCTCTCATCGGAGCTTACCAGTAAAGATTCATTTACAAGGATTTATAGCTAAAGTTGAGTAAAGTGATTTAAGATTTAAGAGAAGTTGCCATCCATCGTTGGTCTATTCTAAGTGAACTTTGAACTGCAAGTAAATAATCTTTATGGTAGCCTGGTAGAGATTTAGGTCAACCATTGCGACATCAGATTCGTAAACCCCGATTCCGGGACACTCCGGATCATCTGTAGACACCCATGAACTCCGCAGAACATCCCAGTACATCCCAGGATGACAATTTGTTGGCGCCCGTTTAACGTCCTTTTCATCCTCCCTATAACGTTTTCTGAAATTGATGAACTTATATGTTGAAATCAAAATTAGAACTAACCCACTTCCCATTTCCTCCGCTACAAGAGCTGCCGTTAAATAATAAACTATACGCAATAACGAATAATATTGAATTAGTGTAAATTTTATGTAAACAGGACGGTTACAAAAGATTTTACTTAATTTAATATTATTTCACTTTGCATTTGTCATAAGCATTTACCTAATGTCGAAATTTAATTTTATTTATTGGTTGGTTTTTACATAAATATTAGATGTATTTTTATGACGGATATACTTATTTTAGATTATCTAAAAATACTTAATTAAATTGCTCTCATAGGTGGTTTTAGTCAATTTTAGATGTCTAATAAAAGTGATTTAAGTTGTGTTATCAAAATAACCAATATTTTACATAATTTTTTATGTGTAGTCCGATAGGTAGTTTTAAATCATTTTAAAAGAGGTACCACTTAATATCCTTTGCTATTAAAAAAAACTGAAGGGTAGTTGTCACGTTGAGGCTTTTGATATCGGGGATGGTGGAGTTTTACATCAAAGTGTGCGTTATTTAAATAAAAAATTGAAGTGCGAGATCGGTTTCCTTTGTATATAAAAATAACGTAATATAATTGGGAAATAACACTTAGGTAATTCTGTCAATTTTTTACCGAAAATTTGATCTGGTGTTTGACAAACAAATATGAGATATACTATCAATGTATAAAATTGTAAAAGGATTTGAAAATTTACGAGGCAGATAATCAGTGACTGCTCACATTATAATGTTATTAAAGTTATTGATCGTACCGACAAAATGTTTCCGCAAAAATTAATCCCAGTTTCTCGAAATACAACATAAACAAACGTTTTCACGAAAATGTGTTTAGACGTTTTCTTACAAATGGATAAGAGGATTAAGTTGTAGACCATCAATTGCATTTTCATTATGCAGATGTAGGTTTCTATATTTTAATTTGGAAATGGGAAACACCATACCAAATATAGAAGAGGAAAATGGGATTTGACCCAAAGTGATATATATTTTGTTTAAAACAAATGGAATTTCACTTTATTCAGTATGAAGTTTCACAGAACAGTGACAAGACAAATTTAAAATTTTTATTCGTGTGGCCAAAATAATGGAAAAGTTCTATGAATGTTTCGTTTTGAAGATACAGGGTGCTGTAGATGCAGTAAGACTAATCTATAATCTGGCTATAAAGGCAAAAATTTACTGAATTCGTGTGCATTCCATGTCAAATCACCGAGGTCGTGACCGGACCATTTTCAATTTCCTTGTTTTTTTGGTAATATTTAGTACCTACCCATTTAGAGTAGCATTTATTAATTTTTTCAATTTTTTTTAACTCTCAAGAAGTTATGAGCATTTGAATATTTGGGGTAAAAGTTTTTCAAATATCTGCAACTTGGCAAAAACTAAAGATATCATAGGTAATCTTTTATTTTTCATTGTGTTCATTCTGATGTAGTTTTATAAAAAAGGATTTGAAAATTTTTAGTTTTTTTACGTGATTTTTTTTAAACCAAAAAAGTGCTTTTTGAAAAAGTGTGACGTGACAGCCTAAAACGGACCCTCTTGTCCTTTATATCTAGGGCCCTAGTAGGGGCAGTGTTGCAAAATTTGGCGTATTAATTCCCACATTATCGAAAAAATGTTTCCTTTTACTCCCGCACATAATTTTTGAATTCTGGATTAGTTTGGAGGGTAACTCAGTATACTTACTTAGGCCCCATTGGTCCCCTTGGACATCCTCTCGGCGAGAGATCAGCTCTCCTGAGTCGCCATCCAAACCTATCAAGGAGAAAAAGGTGATGACGTTGCTCAGGGGGTCCTCTCTGATGTAGGCCATAGAAGGCCACCGTTCTCCTAGCACGGATTCTCTCGTTGACCCGACACCAGTGCGCTCGCAGAGTACATGGAAGACTGTTTCGTCTTCCTGCTCACAACCTCTACATAGAGGTGTTTCGCACTTCCTCATATACGCGCCACCAGGCGAAGGCTTAGCCTGGACATAGCCAGGTGCTCTTTGGCTGTGTCTTTGCTGGGGTATCCTAAGAACTCATTAGCTGTTTATTTCATCTCACCGTGTTCTAAACTTTTTGTGGTTGTCTTCCTTAATCATTTCAAAAAGTGCTGTCAACGAGAGCACGCTGGAGGAACCGGGACCAAAGATAGTAAGACCCGATGCCCTCCTAGTTTGCTTGTCAACTTCTTTATTGCCATAGCATCGGTCGTGTCCCTTAACCCAGCATACAGAAATGCTGTTGGTAGCTGAGGCCACCACCAGCGGTTTGAGGCATTCCCATACCGATCTGGACATAATTGTGCCAGATCAGAAGTGATTGTCTGCTATCTGTGTAGATCCTAATACTTTTGCCCGTTTTCTGCCTGCGGGCAATTTCTTTAGTAGCTATGGTTATACCTGCCGGTTCCGCTTGTATCACGGTGGCACGCACATCCATAACCCACTGATATCGGATGTGTAGAGATCTAAAATAGATCCCACATCCTCTGCGGAGCTCAATTCTTGACGGTGAGAGAAAATAATGCTCCCTGGGCAACGTTCCCACATTTCGCTCTACTACTGTTCTATCAGAAAACTCATACTGTATTCTCGACACAAATGTTGTCAAATGTACCGACCAATCAGAAAGCAGTAAATACCTGTAGGAGGTAGAATGAAAACTAGCGATGAGCTAGTCATGAAATAAGTGCTGTTTAGTTATTGTTATTTGTTTGTCAGTGTTAGGTGCAGTATAAAAATGAAAGAAAATGTCCCGGCAAAGAGGCTTAGAGAGCCGAAATGATTTCATAAATTTTTGATCAGATAACATAAATGGATCTGTCCGAGGAACTTCTCGTCGAATGTTTAGCAATTTCTCGCCCTCGTCAACATTGTTGATTATTTCA
The DNA here is from genome assembly GCF_000390285.2 of Anoplophora glabripennis. Classification (NCBI taxonomy): domain Eukaryota; kingdom Metazoa; phylum Arthropoda; class Insecta; order Coleoptera; family Cerambycidae; genus Anoplophora; species Anoplophora glabripennis. Next base: position 181,752 of record NW_019417172.1, on the reverse strand, counting down.
TCCCACAAAACTATTAGGCAGATCATTTTTATTCTATTATTATTTTCGTGGACAATCCTGCAAGTAAAAACAAATTATACGAACTTTCCTCAAAGTTCTGGAAGGATACACCACAAAACAGTAACTAGAGATATCACAGACAGATTGCGGAATTCGTAATTTGTGAAATATGTCAAAAAATGTTGGGTTAGGTTTAATGATCCCTGCCTGTTCCCCCGAATATATCAGTAGAAGAGATAGGGAACAATTCCTCTATCATTACTCAACAGAACACCATTCAAGAATACCGATTAATGAGTTAGAGACACGCCTCTCGTTCCTTCTACTCCCTATGACCTCTTTTATGCACGCGTTTTTCTCTTCTCAACGCGGAGTTGACAAAAACGCCGCGTTTCAAGATACCCTGAATAGAGTTACTACGTTTATGCATTTTACGCTCGTTTATTTGCTCTCGCGTTTTCAATTCTGTCGCGATGGCTTTACAGAACGCTTGGCGACACGCGTTCCGAAAAAGCACGAAAGTATATCGGCGTTTTTATGCAAAGCGCTCTTTGTCGCAAGTCCAGTGGCTCTGTCTGTCAAGAATAGTTTTAGCACAGTTTGTTTTAGTTTTAGTTTAGCTATTGATCAAGCGGGACATGGATGCAATGGACGCAATTGAATTCTATTTCTATTAATTGGATGTACTGCCCATCGCCTCTTACGTTTTCTATTACATATTTTTTTATAGCACAAATACAATATACACGGATCCATTTTCATGTACTTCACTGACTACTGTGTGGCATGAAACTGGCAACAACTGATAGAATACGCGTGCATAAAATGGAGCAGAAATATGCCGCGTTTTTCTCAATTTCGCGTTGAGAGGAGAAAAACGCGTGCATAAAAGAGGTCTTAAATTCAAGAATAACGTCCGAAGAAGCATCTTCCTGACGCCCTCATTCCAAAGGCGACACCTGACAACATACATTTGGTTTAACATTAACATTCTTGAAGCGAAGCATGGTTGACAGAGCTACCTTTTTGGATAAATATCTAAGTGAAGATTCCATGTTAGCTTTGCATATCGAGTGTGACTCCAAGATACTTCACATCCGTTGCAGTTTTTAGAAGACTCGGTGGCCCCAATTTCCTCTTCCTCGCAAAGAGGACCATCTCGTCTTCCTGGGGTTGACAGACATGGTTCTCGTACCACTTTTCAATAATTCTTAGGGCCATCTGCATTCTCTGGCAGAGAACCCCTTCGAACTTTCCACTAAGCAACATGGTAAGGTCACCTGCGTAGGCAATGGTACAAAAACTCTCCAAATTGAGATGGCACAAGAGGCTGTTTAGAGCTAAGTTCCATAGCAGTGGTGATAATATACCTCTCGCAACAATTCTTCTTACGGAGGCATCTGCAACATTAATTTTTATAGCTCTCTTACAATTAGTGAGCATGTTTGATATCCAACTGCAGCTGGTGGGGGGAATTCCTCTTTCCACGAGAGCTGAATTGATTTTTGGGAATATAATTTAAAGTTCTCCCATTTCTTTATACTTTTTCCAATATTCCCGTTTTGTTCACGTAAAACTAAATATACATAAATAATTAATTATGCGTGTTGATGGAAAAAAATATTTGAATCTCCATACAAAGGAATATTACATAAATTAAAACATTTTTATATATTTTTTAACTGCTTTATTTAAATAAATATACAAACATACATAGAGCGTAAACAAAATGCTGGACAAATTTTAACGGCAGATGTTAGATTACAAACATGCAGTGGCGGTTTTACCATAAGAGCTGCGGATCTGCAGAACACATAAAATTTTATGTATTTAATCATATTAAACATCAACAAAATATTTAAAGAATCCAAATGTATTCGCACTAAAATAAATCTAGGAGCTTATATTATTATTCATTGCGACGCGAGCTACGCTCCTTCATATATGCAACCTCATATACAAAATGTGTGCACAGCGAACAATTAGATGCGTCCTTTGTTTTTATTGGTTAATCAGGCACGTGAGCCAGTACACGAAGATAGGGGCTTTTGCGGCTGCAACAGCGACAGCCACTGCTGCAGTAAAATAGTAATGCAGTAATATTTCGTATGTGGTATGTGGTGGTTTATTTCTGCGTGCGGCACCTGTGAATATTTTCGTTTAGGCGTTTACGGATATTATAGTTATTAAAATGAATAACGGTTCGTTTAAAAAAAAACTTTATTTGGTTCTCTGCCTTATGAGGATAAACTAAATATAAAAGAATTAGGTGGGCCAACACCACAATTAAATTTTGAAGTTAGTGGAACAAGCCGAAGTAAAAGTTATAAAAGACAATTTAACAATAATGTATACACAAAAGCAGAGTGGGTGTGCGGGTGTGATTTAAAAAATACAGTGTTTTGTTTTCCGTGCTTACTTTTCGGTGGGGATAAAGAATGGGCAATATACAGTGTGAAAGATTTAAGTCATTAAGTCTTTAGGTAAAATAAACATAAGAAGTCAGTTAGATTCTGCATATTGGGATAATATACGGAAACACAATGAACAGGTAATGAAAAATCGTTATGTATTATCTAAAATCATAGATTGCATAAAATTTTGCGGAGCTTTCGAATTAGCACTTCGCGGACACGACGAGACAGAAAATTCGGACAACCCTGATGTGTTTCGTGGACTCATAAATTTTAGTGCAGATCTTGACGACATATTAAAAGAACATCTAGCCACATGGGTATGACCGGGATTTTCTGTGATTGTACCGGGAATTAGCTGTATGGTCCCGGATTTCGGATTTGCACGTATAACTCCCGGAATATAATATAATGTACATATATATAAAAAAAGATAAAGATAAAATCATCACGCCGAGGAAAATTAAAATTCGTTGAATCGTTGGTAAATTTCATAAACGATTTTTTTGTTTATAAACAATATTCAATAATTTAATAAAATATATTTAGTTTATTCCAATTTATTTATACCATCAGTAGGTAATTCGTAAATAGGTATTTCAAAAAGGTATCAATTTCAAAAATCATTCTTGTGGAAATCTGTTTTTTTTTATAAATTCATTGTTCCTTGAAATTCAGAAGTGCCAGGAAAACGCGTGACCTTGAAAATTTTAAAATTTTTCGTTAGAGACTCCGGGCATTTAATATCCCGGAATTAAATTCAACAAATGTAACAACCCTAAGCAGAACACATTCAATCAATGTTCACGCGCCGCCACTGCAAACATGTGTCTGGAAATGCTTCGTTTTTTGGAATACAGGGTGTTTAAAATTAATAAAATTATATGAAGTTTTGCGTTCTCTATTTTTAATCATATCATAATCATATATTTTTTTAATCACAGAACATTATTATGAATTGCAGAACACATAGCATGGACCTTAGATAAAAATGTAATTTAACCAGAAATCTAAAATGAAATTGTTTATTCAAATAATAAAAAAGTCAAGACTATTAAATATTTTGCCGTATTGACAGGCATTTTATCTTTTTCCCCATTTTCACACTAAAGAAAGAAAAAATTCGAAAACGAAAATTTCTTTTTTCTATGAGCACTGATAGAATTTCCAAAATACTCAGTAGCATCGAATTTTTGTGGTTTCAGTAAGTACACACTGACGATATATCCGCCAGTGGTGAATGCGTTTATATACTAATTCAGCGGATCTTTAATATTTTTTATTTAAGGTTCCTCACACTGTCAAATGCCTTCAGAGGTATTTTAGTAGAGAATGTTATTTTTTGTTTAAATTTTAACACACTATGTAACGAAGCGTTTCCTTTACAAATTTTTTTTTCTTTGGGGATTAATTTTTATTATTACACTGTCCTAAATATATATTTTTGTATTTTCGATAATTCTGTGCTAAATTTGTAATTTCAATAAAGCAACCTTAAGATGATAAATTCGTCCCCTCTGCATGTCGTAGGGATCGCACCTGGCTTACCTGAGTAACTAAATACAATTTGACTGTAACAAAACAATATATCATTGTCAGATACGTCATCTTAATCTTGTGAGTGTCGCAAAGGAGGTCCCTACAGAAATTAGCCATCCTACAGTTACTGGCGTCACATCTTGATTGGCCTTTTGCGTCATTGTATCAGCATGTAGCACCGGCAGTGGCTTTACTTTTTCTCGCTTTATTTTAGTACAAAATTAGTTTCGTATATCGCGAGGTATGACGTATTTTACATTACGATGTTTATTTTATAGTACTGAGATTCTAATTAGGTATGAAGTTGATTTAAAAAACTATACATGGTGGCAAAATAAAATAGTGTAACATGTTGCGAAAGCTAATAACTGCAGTTAAAATAAGGAAAACTATGTTGCTTTTATATCGTTTTTGAACTGCGTCTTGAGGAAGCTAAAGTCTTACTATAACTATTTTTTCAGTTAAGGCGATTTTTATTATATTTGATACACTTATTATTGGTAACTGTTTACAACAATATTTATTAAATAAAAATTAGAAAAGATTCCGAAAATGTTTTGCGATTACGATTTCCGTTTAAACCCTGGTAAATTATTACTATGTATGAAACAATTTGTTTGATCCATTTATACTGTAAAATACCGGGTGATCTTTTTAACCAGAAACTTTCAAATATCTAGAGAAATAAGCATTCTTTACGAAAAAAACGTTCATAGCAAAATTTAATAATTTCACGGAGAAAATACACTAGTGCTAATATTAGTTCCCCTTCGTCTTTGATCACTTTTTTGTACTTATATATAATGTGTTGCCAATAATAAGTGTGCGAAATTTGACAACACTTTCACTGCGAAAAAATACAGCAAATTAATATTAATTAAACAAAAATAATTTTGGAGTTATACTCGTACATAACCGACGAGTTACAACTCGTCTGTTAATATTGGAGTTTTCGAAATATGTCAAAAAACGATTCAAATACAAACAACCCTGCAGACATTCTTTGACTTTGGGAATGTCGGTTTTTTCTGTTTATTTGAATTTCACTTGGGAAAATAAATTTAGAAACTGATTAAAGCAAGTCTTGCTATAAAAGTATTAGTCAATGGTTTAAATTGAATTATTTTTGCATAAGAATTCTCATACTGAAAAAAAATGAGCAGCTAAATAATAAATAAAAACACATCACTTCATTTAAAATTATTTAACGTTTTGAAAATTTATTTTCGTTTTTGAAACAGATAAATATGTTTATATTTAATCTACTTACAATTAGTACTCTAAACATTGATGTACATTTTTTGCCGTTTTCATTTTGTTCAAAAATAATTTGGTTAATTTTTATCAAAAATAGTAAAATGCAGTTGAAAAAGATACTCCTTAACCTCTAGCCATACTATTTTATTGCATTTGAAACTTATGAGTAACAATAATCTATCTTGGTAGGTACATTTGAACATATACCCTTGTTTAGATATTTAAAAAAATCAACGTCGTTCACCTCGTCTAAAGGCTTTCGAGGAAAGTTCTTGAAATAAAACTAAATTGTATTGTATTTACAATACAGGTGAGTGAATTTTTATTTGTAATTTTCACGTATCTACAATTTGCGTATATCTAACTGTCGATTAAATATTTATTTATTTACAATTTTCACTTTAAATTAATTTTTAGGTGTAGTTGACATTTTAAACTAGCTGTTACGAACAAAACTCATTTTAAATTGTTAGTTATGAATAACAGCCACTTTTATGTAGTCATTTGTGTATAATTGCTGCTTTAAACTGGCATCACAGCGGTACTAATTATAACTACTTATTACTAATTTAGTTAGTATTTATACACGGTGTTTTGAGAAAAAGTGTCATATTCAGGGACTAATACAATAATAATAAAAAATAATAAGATTATTTCATATGTACTATGGACCTGTAATTTTTTTTTGAGATACAGTGCGTTACAGATGATTTTTTAAAGATTTCAGCCACATATTTTTCAAAGAACAATATGTACGTATAAAACTGAAATTTGGTACTAGAAAATAATATACAGGGCGTGCCCTTTAACAATCCCGCTGCCAATACCACCGAAATGAAGAAATTTATTTTATCTTCGCAAATTGGGGTTGTTATGTCCCTCGAATAGCTTCAAATAGATGGCGTGGCGATAATAAAAATGTTTTAGATTCCTAGAACGTGGAGATGCAGTCCATCTCCAAGATCGTTAAATTTTGAGTAATTTTTGTATTATAATGTTTTTCCCTATATTTACTTGTTTTCGACTTCAATATGCAATGCATGATGTAACAGGAAAATCTATTATTTTATTTAAATCACACTGACACAAAATATTCTTTTAAAATATTGTTATAATGACTTTATTCACATCACATACTAACTAACAAACAATAGCAAGTTATAAAAAACGAATGATCAACTACTGAAAAAAAATTGTATAATGGTAAATCTTATAAGGGGCACAGACGAACCGTATTTTATCAAATGTTATTTAAAAATGCAGTCATAGGTGACTCATGTCATTTGTTTAAAATAAAACATGTGTGACAGATGACACATTAGTAATAATAACAGTTTTATCAGCTTGCGTCTTTCAATTTAACTATACTAGTTATAAGTACAATGGTACCATTTTTTTTCTGTAGTTATAACAATATTTTAAAAGAATATTTTGTCTCGGTATGATTTAGATAAAATAATAGATTTTCCCGTTACATCATAGATTGCACATTGAAGTCTACATGTTTCGAAAACAAGTAAATACTGGGAAAAACTTACAAAAATTACTCAAAATTTAACGATCTTTCAGATGAACTGCATTTCCACGTTCCTGGATCAAAATATTTTTTAGCATCACCACGCCATCTATACAGAAATATTTGAACTAACAGTTCTAACTACAATTTGTAGCTATTCGAGGGACCTAACAATTCCAGTTTCGGAAACTAAAATAAATTTCTTTGTTTTGGAGATATTGGCAGCGGGAGTGTTAAATGGCACACCCTGTATACAGGGTCGTAAACAAATATAGGTAATCGTAATAAAAATAAATAAATTTGCGCATTTTATAACCGAAAGATCGTTTTTTATTCCTTGGCGCGTTCGACATTATTAGAATATTAAAACACGTATACACGAAGCAAACGCGAAGCCAATAACTGCCGTTATTACCGTTTTGGTATGGTGCGTTGTAGCGAAAGGCCGACGCGATGACTATGATCATCCGACCGAGTCCCGAGCTCTAATAATATTTATGGACAATATGGATAACCCATATCATAAATTTGAAAAGAAGAGTAATAATACGTGGTGAATTAATCAATTTAGCCAAAATCTTTATTGACATTTATGGGATTGGAATTGAGCATATCAAAAACATAAATGTGAAAGTGTGTGCACAGTTTGTTCCGCACAAGTTGACTGACGACCTAACATTGCTCAGAATTTATCACCAAGGACGACAAAAACTTTATAATATTGTGATTGGTGGTGAAACGTGGCGTTTTCAATACGATCCAGAAACCAAAAGCTAAAGTACCGAGTGGAAGGCGCCAGATGAGTCAAAACCCAAAAAATCTCGTTTGGAGAAGTCAAAAGTGAAGACAATGTTGATTTGTTTTTACTATTCTAGGGGTAATGTTCACAAAGAGTTAGTTCCATAGGGCCAAACCGTTAACGCACAAATCTTGACGATTTGTAGCGTTTGGTACATCGTATTGGTCGCATTTGGCCTGAATATCACGCAGAAGGAAGCTAGAGTTTGTTGCACGATAATGTGCCATCTCATCGATTGAAACTTGGGACCAATTTGACTAAAAATCGCATATTAACTGTTAACCACTCCCCGTATGCGCCTGATTTGGCACCGTGCGATTTTTACCACTTCGGAGAAATGTAATTTCCGATGAAAGGAAAGCGGCCTCTCATTCGGTATGCTTTTAGACTGTACAAATCGCTGTATTGAATCGGAAGGGGACTATTTTTAACAAAATAAATCGGCTCTGCAAAAAAACCTTTTTGTTGTTTTTATTTTTAAAAAGTTCTGTTTGTTTAGGATCGCACCTTGTATATACGGGCCTATATTTTGTTTCAATTTTTTGAAATATATAATTATACTCGTAAATTATAGAATTGGGAAAAGAAAAATGGAAATCGTTTGTAAATTAGATTTATATTTAAAAATATAATAGTAATTAGCATTATTAGCACAGTTTGGAGTATTTTTGGAAGCACTACTCCGGTTTTTGTTTTTTTTTTCTTTTGAAATTGGACAAAACGCTGAACTTACAGTTAAAAGCGTTTTAATGAGATGCCCTGTAAAATGATTCCTGTACATTCATTTTAATGTCTAAAACTTAATTGTTCCAATAAAAAAATCTATATTAGGTGAATACTAAAAAAGAAAATTAATGTTAATAAGAATTCTCCGGTGCAACAGTAGTCACACTATCATTATACTTTGATGTAAGACCGAGGGCGCCAGGGCGTTACCGGCGAGAAAACTGGTAACGGCCAGGGAACGTCATCATCACCATCGCCCAGGCCAGTCAGTCCACTACTCATTTGCTCTTTCTCGACGTAAAAGTAGCACACGTGAATTTTGCATTGCAGCATCGAGTAAAAATTACTTTATTTAATTAATGCAGTTAATATTAAAATAATTTATACAACTTGACACAAAATTTTTAAATTGAAGTCGAATAAGTTCTTCTTAACAAAATAATGTTATGTGAGATTCAGGCCGTGTATGTATCCCATTTACGCTAAAAGGTTATGTTAGAAATAATGTTTGTAAATAACGTGCCGTAAACGGCCGCTATTTTATGTTGTACGTAGGTACATACCTGTTATTTGCGCTCTACGTTGTATTTGTTTCATGTTTTATAACCTAAAAGAACTCTTTTAGTTGTATGTATTTTTGTCTATTGAGTCGGGTATTTATAATAATTCTGCATTATTATTATCAAATAATATGTCGGTGAAATACATTCTCAAAGTTCGCCCCTAAAAACAGTTTTTCTAAATATCTGAAGTTCTAATCAATATTTTGGAATAAAACAACATTACTTCACAAATTACTTCTTATAAAAAAACAGACGTTTCATTAGTGATTCCGTGTTTGGAGGTTGCTACCCTTATTTTTAATTTCAGAAAAACTATATTTTTGAAACCTTTTTGTATATATAAAAAATTCGTATTTGTTAAAAAAAATTTAAAATATAATATGTACACAAATTGGCAAAATTAAGTTCTCGAACAACACCCTAGTGAGCGAAAAATGTCTATACGATTAGAATTAACATTACAAAATAAAAAGTTTTTATTTTTTCTCTCATCATACGAATAATTTGTTCTATTAGCCTCAAACGGATTTAAACGGATGCAAACTACCCCTCATGTTCACCCCCAAAAACAGTATTTCTGTGACATCTCGGATTCTAATCAATATTTTGGAATTAAACGAAATGGAAATTACTTCTTATAAAAAAAAACATATTTCACAAATAATTTTTTTTATTGGCCTAAAAGCGATTTAAACTCATGCAAACTACCTCTAATGTCTAATCCCTCAAAAACGGGTTCGGTAATTTCCATTTTGTTTTATTCTAAAATATTTATTAGAACCCGAGATATCACGGATATACTGTTTTTGAGGGTGAACATCAAGGGTAGTTTGCATCTGTTTAAATCCGTTTTAGACCAAGAGAAAAAATTATTCGTATGATTAGAGAAATCCGTTTAAATCTGTTTGAGGCTAATAGAACAAATTATTCGTATGATTACAGAAAAAGTAAAAACCTTTTATTTTGCAATGTTAATTGTAATCGTACAGACATTTTTAGCATATTAGAGGGTTGTTCACCCCCTGAAAAGAGAACTTTTACATAAATAATATTTTTTATTTTTTTAACAAATGAATTTTTTTACATATAAAAAATGTTTGAAAAATATAGTTTTTTCTGAAATAAAAAATAAGGGTAGCAACCTCCAAACACGGAATCTAATGTGTAACATTTGTTTTTTATGAGAAACAATTTCCATTTTTTTTTTCATTCCAAAATATTGATTAGAGCCCCAGATATTTAGAAAAAGCTGTTTTGGGGGGCGAACTTTGAGGATGTATATCACCCCTTAAATATGTTTTTCCGCCGATAAAAAAAAATTTAAATTTTGTATGTTCTACAACCGAGTCTACAACATATATAAAAATATTGGAAATCGGAGAGTTCGGGTTGGGTAGTTTCCTTGTTAGATCCTTCTTCGTTTGAATTAACCTAACAATAATTTTAGGGTAAATACTTACCTAAGTTACTTAAATTTTACAACTTACCTTCGATGTGCGTTTATAAAACCGGCAAGTAAATGTAAATTTAACAAGCCGTTCATTAGGCAAATAACACGTACGTTAAACTATAGCAACACCAAATTCCTTGCCTTTAAGAAACTCTGTTATAATTTAAGATAACGTGTTACAAACTATTTTATGTCGTACTTACCCATTATTTACGAGTTTGCATTTGTTTCATATTTCATAACCTAAAAGACATCTGTCAGTTTATATGTATTTTTGTCTAATACTGACTCTTGTTTATAATAATTTTGCCTAATTACACAGACCCATAAAAAAAAGTTGAAAATACCAGAGACTAGACCCACCTATCCGGAGTCAAAATTGCTCCATCACCCTCCAGTTTTTTTTTAAATCGCGAAAAACTATCCCAAAAACACGGAAAATCTTCAAATTCTCGCCTGGCAACGGGTCCGAAGGTTGAGATAAACGTGAGAACCAGCACAATAAGACTATTTTATATGTATTTTGACGAGTTATAAAACCGAATCTAGAGCCAAAATTGCTCCATCACCCTCCAGTTTTTTTTTTTAATCGCGAAAATCATCCCAAAAACACGGAAAATCTTCAAATTCTCGCTTGAGCATGGGTGCGAAGGTTGAGATAAACGTGGCAACCAGCACAATAAGACTATTTTATATGTATTTTGACGAGCTAAAACCGAATCCGGAGCCAAAATTGCTCTATCACTATCCAGTTTTTTTTTAAATCGCGAAAATCATCCCAAAAATACGGAAAATCGCGTATTATTGACTCGGATCTTAACATTCTCTCTTTTTTTTTTATCGTAGTGTAGTGGATACCTTTTTCTTTTTCTGCTATCTGGCTCGGATTCCCTTTTAAGCATCCAACAAAAATCTGCCATCATATTAACATCCCATCGTCCTTGGTACCGGCATTCCTTTTCCTTAATGTCTTAAATAAAGATGACTTATGCTACATTTATGGCAAATTTGAATTTTCTAAACAGGGATTGTATCTGAGGATTCGGTGTTAGCTCGTCAAAAGACATATAAAACAGTCCTATTGTGCTGGTTCTCACGTTTATCTCAACCTTCGGACCCGTGCTCAAGCGAGAATTTGAAGATTTTCCGTGCTTTTGGGGTAGTTTTTCGCGATTTAAAAAAAACAACTGGGGGTGATGGAGCAATTTTGACTCCGGATTCGGTTTCAGCGCGTCAAAATACATAAGGATAAGTGGGTCTAGTGTCTGGTATTTTCAACTTTTTTTTTTGTGTATTATTATTAAAAATGTCGACACAAAAGCGTCTTCAAAAAACAACAAAATTGCAATACCAGTATTTGCTAAAAATGGTCTTAATTCCTCAATAACGTGCACGTTATATCTTAACAGTTAACGTTAACCTTAACGTTTAACCCTGAAATAACATAACTGTTATTATGATAAAATGGGATACATAGTCGGCCTGATTGTCATTAAGACCAAAAAGGCATATATTTATTAAAATTATTGATTTGTATACAGCAAAAAGAAATGTGGTAAATAAAAATGTATATTTTATAGGGAACAACATGATTTTTTTCTAAACATATTTCTGTTATCATCAGCTCTCATATTTTTACTCTGTTTTAAAGGTATCGAAGAATATAGTTTGACTCTGATAACGTTAAAAAAAATAATCGAATTTGAATTAACTTTACCTCTAAAATAGAGTAAAATAAAAACTAGCCATATTCAACACTTTCGTTTTAAATTGTCGTTTTTTCTAAAAGTATTTACACATATTTTTTTATATTAATATTTATTAGGCTACCGAGGAGGCTACCTAAGTTCTAAGTAAAATATCTCTTTGTAGTAGCTGTTCTTCACGTGTTAGTCTTTGCAAAGGGTGATGATAGAATAACAAAAATACAAGATATTTCTTTCCGTTACTTAACCTTTTCAATATATCAGGTATGTTTTTTTGTATTAATTATATTTAGACATATCAATCATATAATTTTTAGTTTTTATTTTGGATAATTATACAGGCACACCTATGTATCCGTATGTACTATGACGCGCTGAATCCGAATCCGGGGCCAGATCGCAAAAAACCGCCCTTAAATACAGAAAATACGGAAAGTATTGCTTTGGGAGGGATCAACATAGTAGAAATCGACTGAAAATGACTACAGGATCATATTTTTATGTATTTTGATTCGAATTCGAATTCAGAATTTCCACATCATCCCCCACAAATTTTTTTTAAATTGTCAAAAAAAACACTCTTAAATATGGATAATCCTATTCTAGAGGTGTATAGCATTTGGAATAATGTAAAAAGAGAATGGAATGTGGGAAATTCTTTCCATTTGCCCAGGGATTCTGCCAGTGAGGATCTGTTGCATCTGTCACCATGTGAAGGTGTCCTGGTTCAGACACATACAATAAAATGGGCTTCACTTTGTGTGTTTCTTTTCTCAAACAGCTGGCGGAACTCATTAGTAGGGAACCAGCCGTTTGCACCTTAAACACATAAACACAGTAGGTTTTGAAACTAAAAAACCAATCGAAAATTAATGAAATTTTAAGATTTCTATAGTCAAAAATGCTCTATTAGAGTAAATGAAAGATGAAGTTGGACTGCCTCTATTTTTGAAAAATATAATTTTCTATATTTTCTGTTTTTAAAAGCGGTTTTTCGCGATTAAATAGCCCGGTCAAAATAAACATTCAAGGTTACCTACAATAATTCGCATAAAGCTGAAAATTGGTATGAATGTTGGGAACACCATTATAAATGAAATGTGTAAAGTCCACATCAGTAAAAAATATGGATTTTTTATATTTTTCAGCCAAACGGTAAGTTTTATCATAGAAATAGGTTTGACAAAAATTGTAGATCATGCAATTATCTATAAAAATTATTCTTACCCTTTTTTTCCTAAGAATTACTATTTCTGAGATATAGCGATTCAAAAAGTTGAAAAAGTTGTGTTCTCCATAATATGCACACGTTCCCATCTGTGAGGTAGTGTACTTGGCGCATATTTTTTAACGTGGTTTACCCGGTAGGCCAATTCGACGATCTCTTGTGGCCCTGTTTAATTAAATAATATTGTATATTGTATTACATAAAAAAGGGAACTATTGGGAATGATGAAAGCGGTGTGAATTATGAGTAATTGGGGAAAACTATTCGTCTGATTGATAATTATCTAATAGAACTTGGAAGTGTTCTTCCTGCTAGATACAAGTATTCTTCTTCTTCCTGCTAGATACAAGTAAATTGTTCTAACAGCGATGCATCAGCATCAGATATTCGCTGATATCGTAAGAATCCTCTTCTGATTTCTGATATCAACGATTCAACATTGAAGCACCCCTTTTTGCAATTGCAAAAAGGGGTGTAGTGCTAAGAGCGGCTGCAAAAAAGTCGGATTGTTTTGTTCATTAGCATGTACCAGTTGTCAAAGCCAACACTGAAAAAAGGATTTATTTGGACTAAATAAATATCGTTTGCTATGAACTAATCCTAGTGTTGGATATTGCCTAGCATATAGGTATAGTGTGAAAAGTAACTAATAATAAGTTCATAGTTTTGTAATAAATCTTATTTGAATGTTAATTTATTTTTACTGTAATATTACATTTCGCCTCTTTATTATTAATTTACATATTTTAAGATGTAGATGACATAAGATTATTAGAAACATATCTTAGCTTAATGTGAACTAACAGTTTTTCAGTGAAAATAGGTTATTTTAATATTAATAAATCAATGGTTTATAAAAAGTGAATTGTTTTTTACACTAATATTGGACGTATTTCTTTCTTGATTAATCTCAAAATTATATACTTTCTCAAATTTAATTAAACTGATAATTAGATGACTTATCTAACTATAAGTTTATAATTAAATTTGAAAAGGTAGATAATGTTGAGATCTACTAATAGAGAAGCACATACGAGTATATACGAAACTTTTATTGGAACATTTCATTTTTGCTAAAAATTAATTTTAAGATTTAAATATATCGTTCAAAACTACTTGTCATAGTTGTTGACAGTTTAATGATTAAAAATAGTTTTCGGATTTTTAAATTGGGTTTTATTTTAAATTGATGAAACTACAACAGCAACACTATGTCCTTATCTAAAACTGAGTTTTTGACGATTATTACTTGTTGGGCCCTAACTTCCAGTTTCTGCATCCATTTTAATTAGGAGCAAACGGAATACAGCACTCTTTAACTATATGCACATGTTATATTATATGATCTAAGAACAATAAGAAACACTACCTTTTGATATAGTCCATACTAGCCTACTGAACTACACAATACACTACAGGCACCTAGCATACATAGCCGCCATGATGACAAAGATACGACTGTCAGGGGAGAACACAACTTGGTCCGTGATTGGAGTAATTTTTAAATAATATTTTTTAATATTGCACTGATAATAGCTTCAAACTATATAAAAATTTATCTTTTATAACCAGCTGGTTCACATTTAAGAAATTATATATTTGGAATAATTTTAACGTTTGATACCCCAATATAAAATAATATTTATTAAATAAAAACTAATATAAATTTCTATTAAAAATTTATTCTTTGAATTCGCCTAACAAATATTCTAAAATCATAAATGGTTATATTAAATCTAATTTGTTAATTATAGACAAACCTGTTGTAAACCGTTTCTTTTTTAAATTCAAACAAATCAAATGACTTGTATTGAATGTAACAAAGTTTATCTTAATGTAACTATCATAAATGTTTATTTATTTATAATAATTCATGTTAATACACACAAACAGTGTTTACACACGTCACAAAAAGGGGGGAGGACTACTATGAAAGTTCATCAAGTAAATTAAAATAAAATTACAATACAAACGCATGCTAAAACGGGCAATAAACACATAAGTATCTTAGTTAAGATTAAAAAAAAAATACAAAATGAAACAAGTCAAATAAAACAGATTAAAATAATTAAAATACGACACACAAACATATTTTATACTTATACTATGAGACAATACTACAACTAAATAGTGATAAATAGACTAAATTAAATTAAAATCACTCTCAAAAAACTGTTCGATGTCATAGAAAGCGCTTCTCAATAAAAATAATTTGATTCTTCTTCTAAACTGGTCAAGATTCAGACCTCTTACATTCAATGGCAAAGCATTAAACAGGCGTACACCTATAAAACCTGTACCATTTCTGTCAAAATATCACTGGAATTCTGTTTTAGACATAACAGGCACTGAAACATGTATATGCAAGGTACTGTGTACTGTGGTTAATTTTATAAATTGATTTTTACAATCATCCCTGTAGCCTAAACCAGTCATAATTCTAACAGCTTTTCTCTGATGGGCGAAACATTCTTAATAGAAGTCGCATGTCCTCACACAAGTATTGCATATGAAATATTGGACTGAATAAAACTGTGATAAGCCACCTTCAAGGTATCCAATGACACTTTACCTACCAGACTTCTAAGAAGATATTTGGATATTTTTTTACATATATAATTTGTATGTTGTTCCCACAGCAATTTAGAATCAAGGTATACTCCAAGAAATTTAACAAAATCATTACTCTTCCAGCCATCAAATTCACGTAAGGCGAATATCATTGTCTCAGTCTTTGCTACATTCAAACAGAGTTTATTACTAGTAAACCATTTCTCAGCCTCCGACTGTATTAGTGAAGCTTCCTCAATTAAATTATGAAAATTTGTATTTTTAATAGTCAGGCTAGTACCATCGGCAAATAATACATTTAGCACCTTGTTATTCAAAGAATTCATAAAATCGTTTACGTATATGAGGAAAAGTGTAGGACCCAATACAGATCCTTGAGGAACACCATGTTTTACATTTTTCATGTTAGATTTTACGTTGTTATAACTTACAAATTGCTTCCTATCTGAAAGATACGATTTCACTAGTTCAAGGCTGCCGAGAGTAAACCCATTCCGTTTCAATTTATCCATAAGAATATGGTGTGATACACAGTCAAAAGCTTTGGATAGGTCCAAAAACTGAGCACACACATATTCGCCTTTTTCAAACCCATTATTCACAAAAGTAGTCAATTTGTCAATAGCAAGTGTAGTTGAATGTTTATTACGAAAACCATATTGACTAGAATTAAACAGATTGTTATCTTCAAAGTAGTTAGTTATTTGTCTGTTCAACGAACATTCAAAAACTTTACCAAAATATGGAATCACAGAAATGGGTCTGTAATTAGTAGGGTCATTTTTATGATTCTTTTTATGAATAGGTACAACTTTTGTAAATTTTAGGGAATTCGGGAAAATATTAAGAGAAATACTATAATTTATTAAATTTGTAATGGGAATTAGTAGCACATTCGATATACCTTTCAGAATTTGAGTATTAAAGTTATATACGTCCAAACATTTTTTGTTTTTTAGATTCAAAATTACATCGGCAACTTCCCAGGGGGATACTTCAGCAAAATTAAAATCTATTCGTCTAGCCGTTTCGCAAAAATACTCCGTGTAATGCCGAATACTAGATGGCAGTTTAGCTAGAATACTGTCAGCGATATTGACAAAATAATCATTGAATTCCTCAGATGTAATGGCCGATACATTGGAAATGTAAACTGACTGCATTCAAAACAACCGATTGCCTTTAATAGAAAGTGATTGTTTTTTTCAGTGAATAGTGCTCCAATGTTGAATCGCCATCAGAAGAGGATTCTTACGATATCGGCGAGGAGACATCTGATGCATCGCTGTTAGAACGATTTACTTGTATCCAGCAGGAAGAAGAAGAAGAAGGAAGAGAAGAAGAAATTACACTTTGAGTTCCATTAGATAATTATTAATTAGACGAATAATTTCCCCAATTACTCATAATTCACACCGCTTTCATCATTTCCAATAGTACCATTTTTTATTTAATATATTATTTAATTAAACAGGACCACAAGAGATCGTGGAATTGTCCTACTGGGGAAACCACGTTAAAAAAACCCCGCCAAGTACACTACCTCACATGTGGCGTGGAAACGTGTGCGTATTATGGAGAATACAACTTTTTCAACTTTTGAGTCGCTATATCTCAGAAATGACGATTCTTAGGAAAAAAAGTGTAAGTATAATTTTTATAGATGATCTACGATTTTTGTCAGACCTATTTAGGTGATAAAACTTACCGTTTTGCTGAAAAATGCAAAAAAACATATTTGCGAAATTTGACCTTGAATAAATTTTTCTGCAGATGTGGGATCGATGGAGAGTTCACATTTAATTTATAACGGCGTTTCCAGCATTCGTAGCAATTTTCAGCTTTATGCGAATTATTGTAAACTTATCCCTATTTTTTGAGCAACTTTGACCGGGATGGTTATAAAAAAAATGAAGACAATTTTCTTTTTTTTGTGTGCCTGTGTTATTTATTACTAGCTGTTTGCTTGGTACTACTGGTATAATTCAATTCTAGTTGGGACATGTAACCCATAGAAAAGTTGTTTTCTGCAATATCAGCAGTAAGGAATCTTGTTTGTGAGGTTGGATGCAGGCCTAGATTTCTGGTATAGAAGAACAGTGTTTTAAATTCATTTGAGAAGATAACTTTTTTTAATATGTATGAGTTAGCTTAATATATTTAAAATAGAGTAAAAAAGTTATGCTTTCATATCGCATTTTAAAATTATTTTTTGGTCATTACCAGTTGAACGTATTTCTTCGAATTCTTCACTTTTATTAGTCTCAATAAAATTTGTACACACTCAACCATGCATCTTTTTCTTTAGTATTTTTAGATATTAAGGAAGATGGAACGTAAATATCGAGGTAAATATGTTAGTTGACTATTGTTACCGGAAACTAAAGACAAAAAAAAAAGAAAAAATCAAGAGTAAGATATTCTAGAAACAAAGATTAACCATACTCTTGTTAGTCTGAGCAATACTAAGACCACTTTGAGTAAATTACTAAATTGAGCGATTTTTGGAATCATTTTCATCCTAAATATAGATTTTACAAGATACTGGCCGGTTGTGCATAAATTCTAACCACGGTATCGTTTTCAGCAGCTCAAAATACATTTGATCTTTGGGTTTGGACTTTTTTGTATGCCTGATATTCTATTAATTAAAATGGCCGACCTTAATGATTAAGTGCCAAACTTTGACTTTAAGAATCCGAATCCGAGTAAAAAAAATCGTGTACCCCATAAATTTATGTGCAGAGCCAAAAACATCCCTTAAAGTAAATTTATGAATATTAGTATCATTACCGAAAGGAGTATGAGTGGGCACTTTGCAACCCTCGTGCTCTCAGTTATTATTGCCAAGGGCTCCCCCGAAGGTGTTGGTACGCTTTCTACACCCCTTCTACTTCTATACCCTTCCGGACATACGAGTAGATCTTGAGAATGTAAGGGAGCCATGGTGGAGGGTGAGCACAGCCAAAGAACCAACCCCCTAGAGGGGTGAAAACTACCCTCTGCTGGACGGGCTGGAGGAAGATGTGGGAGAGCAATTTTTTCTTGTTTTTACTCACAATGGTCACAGTGCACTGAGCAGAACAACCCTCATCCTCAACTACTTTGCCCGTACCCGTCTAAGGGGGCCCAGATCAAGACCTTTTTTTTGTGGGCATATGAGTAGCAATACCGGAATCTACCAAGATCAGTAAAAGGGAGGTTGCCTATAAACTCTGACGTTGAACTGACCAATAGTGTAGCAGTATTTTTGTGGCGGGAATAAGTCATCGAAAGTGAGAGGAATGAATTTTTATGTTGATACTATGTACTTACATGCACATAATTATATTTCATATGCAAGTATTACATATTTTTATTGATGGGAATTTAAAAAAATACATATATACATTCAGTACACAAATTATTTAAAAGAAAACATATTAATAAATTAATATATTAACAAAATTTAACCAATAAGTATATAATAAATAGTATGTTGCGTAGTTTGTTTTCGTTACGTAGAGAATTTATTTTTTCATTAAAAAAAATGATCACTGTTAGGTAATTGATGAGCCTATAGTCTTAGTGTTATATACATAAAAATGATTAGGTCTATTCACAAAAATAATGAGGAGGTTCAATAACTATTCTCAAAACAAAATATTTATTTACAAATCACACTAAAATAATTACACGAAAAAAATTATGTTTAGTAAAAAGGTAAGAAATACAGATTCGGTTAAATGGAAAGAAAGTTCACCTTCGGCTCGTTCTGTAAATTTTAGATGCGTGCTATAAAATACCTCATATGGCACTTATAATATAAATAGCTATATTATCCACTGTAATATCGATTAAATTGTCGAATGACTAAAAATCGATAGTGCGGTGTCTCTTAAAATTACAAAAACTGTTAATTAACTACACGTCTCATTTCATTGACAACTTTTCGACTTTCATCATCTCATTTTCTCTTTCCTAGAAGTAAGTTATTTTTATTTTGTACATTGAAATACTTAATTCGTATGAAAATTCGTAATTTAACAAACGACTTTATTACAGACACCTGAATAATATATGGCATAATTTTATAAATAAATAGTGTGGTGCGGTTTATAATATATTTAACTCTTTGGAAAAATTTTTTTATGAAGCTTTTTAAAAAGTCGTTCCATGTTCAAAGATTCTCTTGACTCAACCTGTTGCTGATTTTGGACAGCTTTGGATGTTATAAGTTAACTTACAACTTACTTAGGTACACTGCTAGTTGAAGGGACATTTCCATAATTGCAAGTACAAGAATTGGACGTTGCAGATTTTAAATAGAGGCAACGCAAAGCTAAAATAAAATTTAGTTACATATCTTATATAATAATTATTAGCAAATTGTTTGTTACTTGTAGATTTTAATTGTTTGGGGGTTATGTTCATTATTTTTGAACGGCATAAATCCAGAAAATCTTCTTCAATAAAATGCTTACTACAGATCTTGTTATTTTCCGCACTGAAGTTGTCTTTTCTGTAGCACCTCCTTATCCATTCTCTACTCATGGTTGGTTTATAAAAAAGTATTAGTCCTAACTTAGCCGTAACTTAACCTTAATCTTAGTCCTAAAAACTTAAATGTACAGAATGTAACGTATCGGTTTATAAAAATCTTAACCTTGCCCTAGTTCTATACATTACATTTTGAACATTTAAATTTTAAGAACTAAGATTAAGGTTAAGTTAAGGCTAAGTTAGGACTAATACTTTTTTATAAACCAACCATCATATAGGTATGCTTCTTTAGGGAACTTAAAAAAGCTAATGGATGCACCGGTCTGCTTTACCCACAAACCATTCACCTTACAGGTAGCCACACTGCAGCTATTGCCACCAGATTGAATTAGGTAATACCAGGCATCTTAGTTTCAATCTAAATTAAATTACAGTGAAATTAAAGGATCTATCTACATTAAATTTAAATAACAGTGGCGAATACCTACTTGTCTAACAATACGCAACAGTAAAAAATTAGTTTCTATCTCCACTCCACAATATTTATTTAACAGTACAAGATAAAACTAATACAACAATATTTTTCTTGAAAATAGAACCCAAAAATGACACAAAAAACACTTTAAATCTGTGAGAAACGGTAATAACCATATAAGCGCCCATACAAAAGTCACTCTCCATGACGTCAGACATAAGCATGTCGGCGGAAGTGGTACGAGGGGAATGAAGAGTTAGTAGGCAACCTCCTTGTATAAAGATCTTGGGAATCTACATCTTTCCACTCGAGGTTTATTGTGTGTGCGGGTGTTATTAATAACAATTTAACTTTATTAAATTATTATTACTGAATAGTTGTCAGTTTGACACTTTGGAAAATTACGTCGAGGGTCACTTAACGGTAGCTGTCAGTGTCGTCACTGTGACGTTACAATATAAACACGTAAACAGTTTATGATATTGTATTTTTCCCACTAATAAATTTACTTATTATGCACTATTACAACCTCTATGTACATTAAACACAAAGTTAATAATGTAGTAAAAAAAATACATATAAATCTAGATTTGACAGTGCCAAGATGTACAGAAAGTGACTTATTGATTTGCAGTCATTTGTTTGAACAATATCGTGTAATGTCAAATGTCATAAAACTTACATATACATGTGCATAATTGTGACTTGTTCAAACTAGTAGGATTAACATGGTAAATATTTGTAATATTATTTTATTATTCTGTTTGACAAAACATAATTATAATAATTCTATGGCGATATTATTTGAATTTAACATAGGTACCTACCTCATAGGTTTGATGACACTTATAAAGTTAAATAAGTAGAAGCTATTTATAAAGTTGTAGGTTGTTGGTATGATTTGTCAAACGATCTTTATCAAAACACAATGTTAATAATTGGTGCAAGGTGGTACCAGTGAAAAGATGTAGTTAGCAAACACCTGTGACTCATATATACAAATTTTATTGACCTCGACCAAAGCTTACATTACAACTTCCAATAGACATGATTTTGCTGTGGATTCAAGATAAGATCAAAAATTATGTTTGCGGATTTAATTGATATTATTATTAATACCTTCGTCTATATTCATATCATTAAGATCGTCAGTCTTGATATTTCCCATAGTTTTAAGGAGCTTCGGCGATTAGGGGGCAACGCAGCCCACGCCGTGGTTCAAAAAGAGGCAATTTGTTATATGGTTGTAATACATGCAATAGATAATAATGTAAAATGCGTAATTCGTAATATCTGATGGTCACTTGCAGTGGTGTGAATAACTGACGTCAATACGACAACCGTCAAAATTTGTGAGCGAACGTCAGCTTCACAAAGCATACACTATACAGGGTGTTTTCAGAAAAAAGTAGCACAAATGGTACAGGTGAATCTCCAGCTAAATAGAACACGTTTTACATAAAAATGACCTTAGTAAAATGTTCACCCCTTAGGAGATACAACCTCTCAGTGGTTTTTTTTTTCATCAATTTAAACGTTATTTGCGGTAAAAATGTGAGGAAACCTCAAAAACATTTTTTTCATTTTATTTTCCATTTCCATGATTACGAAGTGTTTAAGCTCAAAAAACGTGACCCTTTTTTTTCACAAGTTTGACTGTTCGAAACAAAGAAACGGTTCGCTAGATCGAGATGAAACTTCACAGGGTTCTTCTGGGTATATCGAATTGAAAGAATCATGGTTAACATTATTCATTTCATGAATATTTCTAATTTAGCCGTCAATTTTCTAAAAAAAATATAAATCACCATTTTTTTCCAGTTTTTTAAATTCGTGTAAAAGATGAAAAAAAAATGTGGAAAATGAAATTTTTCCGAAAAGTTGCGGAAGCATGTTATAGGAAATTTATTCCAGTTTTGGAAATTGCCCTTCAATTCTCTGTACGACCATTTGTCGTCGAGATATCGATGATTGAAGACAAATGTCCGATATTTCGATGAAAAATAGTCGTATCGAAATTAAAAAAGAAAGGAAATGGAAGCTGAATAAACAAGCTATCTGGTCCATGCAATGGCTTAGCTGAAAAAATGTTTTTCAAGTCTGTGCTCAGAAAAAAAAAAGAAAATTTGCAAAAATTTTTTGTCGCGCTATTTATTAGAATTGCATGATAACCGTAGCTCCTAAAAAATTTCGTCCGAAAGATCTAAAAACTAGAATCTTCGAGCTTCAAAATGGTTATTTTAATTCCCGATACGACCATTTTTCACCTAAATACAGTCTGTCAAAAATCACGGACAAATTTCGGAAATTCTTTTGACCCTTTAATTGTTTGCATTAGTCTATATGGCAGCTTCTTTTCGGCAGCAAGTCTGATTATACAATTCAAAAATTATTGTTCCTGTTGATGAACCATTAGGTATATAGGACAAGGGGCACTGCAGTCAATGCTCAGGTCTAAGAAATCGTATTATAATACAGTAACAAAATTAACAGGTGTAATAAATACTAATGAACATGCGTAATTAGTCAGGTCTGAGGACGTTGAAAGCAATAGCTCCTGGAGCTTGAGGGCCTATAAACGTTAAAATTTGTGTTAATAATGGTCGAGGAATACTGAATAGAGAGAGAGCAATGACTCAATAGGTAACACTTTTTGCGCGAAGAAAATATTTTTATTTTAGTTGGTTCACTCGTACGTGCGATATTGAGAGTAAATAAAATATATTCAAAATTTCAGTTGCAATATTTTAAATACGAGTAGCATAGTTGTTTTACCGATGTGAGGAAGCTGATCTTCTTTCTTTTTTAGCCAAAAGAATACAGTTGCTGCGTTCCTGCTTGCCAAACCAGAGGGCAGTACTCGTCGTTTTTAAATTTCCCCAATGACCCGACCAAGCGCCGGCAATGGATATCAGCTATCCCCAATCTTGATTGCGTGGTACACCACAAGTTCCTAATTTGTACCAATCACTTCAGAAAAGGAGAAGTGACGACTCACGGAAGTTCGTTCACCGTTGCCTCTGACGTTACGCCATCTGTGTTTTCGCAAAACACGGATGAATGTTTCAAGAGGGCATATTTTCCAAAATTCATGTTCGAAACGAAGGACAGAGACGTTGGCCCGGAAACTTTCGGGGATTTGGAAATCTTAGCGACGGAGGATTTCATCGTTGATTTTTTCTATTTGCGGACCACGTATAAAGAAAAACTTGGCCAATTCATGACTAACTGGCATGTTAGTTTCACCGAGGATTACGCATTTTTTTATTTCTTGAGTCTGGATCATGTAGCTAAGATTAAGTGTAGCGTAAAAATTAACGATCAACTGCTCGTTCAAGTGGCATTGAGCGGGAGGATAATGGATCCTTTGGATCTGACTTGGATCCTTCCTGTAACCTCGAAAATAACCAGGTGGTCCCAGTTAAAGATGTTGCTGTTTGATTTTGGAGTTCCATGTAGTACGCATGCAAATGAGGTAGTTTCAGATGTATTTCAAGCTTCCATTTAACACCCTATGTTAAACTTTATTATCTATTTCTACTGTTACTTAAATGGTATTTAGATATTTTGTTTGTTAGATATGGTCGTTCATAAATGTGCTAATATTAAAATATAAAAAACATATTAGGTGCCGTAGTTATTTGCATATTTTTTTCTGTTTGGATATCGGGACAAAAAAGTAAACGTTTAACGTAGATTTAATTAATTCTTAGGTGTGATATGAGTTGCACGTATCATTACTTATAATGACAGAAACAAAAAAGAAATATTTCATATTTATATACTTAGATGATGTTAAAAAATTAAACTATTTTTAAGTTTTTCTTTAATTTGACAGGCAAGTGATTTATTACTAGACATCGGAAACTTTGTGAGAATTAATCGGCAATAATACGTATTGTAAACATAGGCTAAATCTGTGGTCAAGCCGTGTACCGCTTTATGATCACGTGCCATACACTCGACCAAGCAAAGCGTCAAACTCACACACGCACAAACGACAACGAAATGCACGGACAATGTCTCTCAGCAAAAAATCCGGGATTGTTCACCGACAGGGCAGGCATTAGGGTGCCGCTAGATACGTATCGAATAAATTGATCGATGCGAAGCTTCATATCAGAGGCAGACATGTACATATTATTGTACAATGACGCGGATAGTGGGACATTTTAGTAAATGTGAAGTAGTTGATGCTTCGCCACTATTAATAAAAATAGCATCTATTAAAAACCTCGACTATCTTATATAGCGCCTGTGACCCTGTTAAATGTTGAACGGTCATTACCGTATTTGAAATGGGTATTTACTTACCTATCGCCAGAGACGATTAACCGCAGAACACTTAGGACAACTGTTTTATTATTTTCTACAATCGCTTTCCTTAGGAAATAATATTATAATATTCTTAACTTCTGCTGTTACGTTATTTGTTGAGATAGAATTCCAAGAAGACCACTGCGTCACTTTCTTGGAATTAACCTCGTTCGACACCCGATGTAGAAAAACATTGGGAGCGTGGCGTTCACCGCTTTCAGCTTGCAGTGCATACTGTGTTTTTCAGTTACTAAAATAAATCAATGGAGATGAAAAAGGTATTTAATTCCCAGTCGAAGAGTATCGAATTTATATTTTAATATTTATATTTATATCTTAATAT
>NW_019417172.1:123179-155504 GCF_000390285.2 Anoplophora glabripennis | reverse complement strand
CAATGGACCTTGTGGAAATAAATGGATTAGTCCATCAAATTGCTCATCAAAATTTAGCTGTGTATACCAAATTTCATTCATTTATCACAACGCGATTGAGAGATATTGCAAAAAAATGATTTCCATTCCTCCCTCTTCAATGGGTCCCTGTGCCCTTAGGAAGCATTTCCGGACCCATGTTCATATGAACTTTTTTATTTAGTTTTGATCATAGAATCGGCCTGTTCAGGGTTGGCAGCTAATTATTAGACACCCTGTATTGTACGGACTTTATACAGGATTCTTCACGGTGAGTGGCCTATTAAACGTTTCAGAAGAACCAAAGACAATATGACTCTGAAATTTTGTTTACGGAGGTTATCAGATATGTTCTCTTCAATGAAAATAATACCATCAACGTAGCACTTCCGGATAAACCGGAAGTAGCTGTTAACTTTGTTATTTTAAATGGAATACCCTATATATTATTGCATTATCGACAAGATAAATTAAAAATAAGTCAAAAATGTTAAAGTGTTGCTGTATCTAATAGTCCAATCAATCTGTCACGGCCTTATGTTAAATTTACAAAAAATACCACCTGAAAACAAAAAATATGGTGATACAGGAAAAAAAATTCTAAGAAAGATAGTGTTTTTTTCCTGTGGCGCATAAACGGCGAAGTTAACCTAAAAAATTCATAAAAGTCGCTTTTTCACTAATAAAAAAACTTGAACTCCAATCGAAAAAAGTTAAATGAGAAAGTTGTAGCTATTAAAAAAACCTATCGATTAAATTTTTAAATATATCGATTGCTATATTACTTTTCGAGATACCTATATCGAAAAAACCGTCAAAAATCTACTTTTTTTGTTTTTGCTGTATCTCTTGCAAATTAAGGTTTTGAAACTTGTTACTTGCTGTAAATGTAGCCCTCGGTAAGCAAATAAAGTACCTTTTTTTAAATTAAAAAATATTAAAAAATTTTCGAGTTATATCGATTTTTCGAAAAATCGGCTCTTCTTGCTCGTCGAATAGTCGTAGAGAAACGAATCATGGCTCATTTTTTCCCTTAAGAGTTGTACTTTCATGGTAAAAAAGAGTGATAACGATTTTATTCATTTCAAGTGTCCAAATATGACTGAAAAATGTAAAAATTTTTTGTTCGCATTTTCTTGAATATATTTTTCAATTTTCATTTCTCGATAATTTATAAAAATTTTGACAGATCATGCGTTTCGAAAATTCCTTATATCTTTCTTCGTTCTGGGAACTTTCACTTGCTTTTGGGAATACACAAAAAACATAAGATGCACTACCCTCCGCTACCAAAATTACCTGATGAAAATTGTACTAAGCGTTCTATTTTTCACGTTACATTTTGAAAAGTTAAAACCGACGAAACTATTTAAATTCAAATGAAACACCCTGTATTTTTCTGCATCTGTAGAAATTCAAATTATCTTTTCACCGATATAAGCGTTGTAGGGGTTACAGTTTCAATTTTCTCAGATATTTGCGGTTTACTTTTTCAAGAACATTACGTTAAAATATCATCAAATGTGCCTGAAAGGCAAATATTGGTTATTGTCATTCAGTATTCTACAAGTATCACGTACTTTCTCGACAAGAAAAATGCAGAATAATTATTCTAATGATTTGATACTTTGCAACATTTGAAGAATTGGACGCAAATGAGTCGGCCATCTACATACAAATATTTTTATTTTTTTTCATAATTACATTAATAAAATGCGTTGTTTCACGTTTGTTGCAACTTTTAAATAATGAGGGGGTATATTTATACAAAAATAATAATAAGATTTCCTTCCAATAATGGAATACCATTGTTAGTATCTGCAATTACAATAAAGAGTAAATAAGCATCTTTTCATTAAGAAAACAATGAAGATTACGTTAGTACACAGTAAGATTTCCTTAGCTCTTATTTTAAAAATATGTATGGCTCTAACATAGTAATTATGTTAAAAATTAAAAACAAAAAATGGTGGAGGCGCCGCTCGATGTGCACTGTGACATAAAATCTCAAATATTTCCTAAACTGTTAATTTTATCGAGTTGAACCAAGAGGGTATTATTGTTGGCAAATTCTTCAGGGAAATTATTTTTGATACAGATTGCAATCGTCATCTATGCAAAAATTCTGGACTGTTAACCATTGGTCATAGTCCGTCCCAGGCGTTTTGGGCATAATGAAGTTTCACTTACTACATCAAAAACAAGCTGTACGCATCACCAAATTTGCATCATGCTGAAGTTAATAGTTTAGATACTGTAAATAAAAATAAGATTATAATTTTCAACTTTGAGGGCCCGTAACTTGTTAGGCCCATATGGAAAAAAATTATATGAAGAACTGATATCATTTTGACCTCATCTATCTGTACTCGAATTTTTTATATTAAGTACCGGGACACCCTGTATATTCTTATAATGTAGAGTTGTTACTTTTTGTTTGAATAAAATTACATAAAAGCGAAAAATGTATCTATACACGTAAAATAGTAATAAGACCCACTGTTAGTTACGCATGTGACACATGTTCAATGAAGAACACAGAGGTGGACAAATTCGAAATTTGGGAGCGTAAAGTACTAAAGAGAATTTATGGAAGAGTTAAAGTAGACAGCCAATTCAGAAGAACAAATAAAGAAGCCAGGGAACAGTATAAGTGACCAAACATTGTTCTAATAATAAGATAGTACTGTCTTAAGAACGTTGCAGGGATGCCATGATGCTGATCATAGATGAGTATAAAGAATTTTAAGAGTAAAAGTCGACTGGGGACTGGGATTCAATTTATACAATAATCGTCGTTTTGTTGATTCAGATTAATTAGGATCTCTACGAACAAATTTTATTATAGATCATAATAATTAAATATTAATAAATTTAAAAGAGATCTGTTGCATATAACACTAATCATGCTTTCATTGTACTTGCAGATTAGTAGGTCGATTGAGTAGCAGTGACAATGAAGACACTTTGTAGATTACCTATATCCCACCAACAAATGGTGGTAGATGTCATCTATTCCCACAATGTCATTCATTATAAATAAGAGAAACTTATTTCTAATTTTTTTTCAGAAATCCACACGGTGTTCTATTTTTGTTTGAAATAATAGAGATGATATTCTTTTATTTAATTTCCAATGTTCTTCTTCGAGTTTTTCGGTTTGAAGGTAAATGAAAAATTCTGAAACTTTAGAAATAGGTATGTTTGTTTTCTATCTTATAATAAAACTTTCCCAATTTTTAATTAATCTAAACATGAGGTAGTCGAGATATTCTAAGAAATTTTTTTTTGTGTTCATCGATCTTTGAATATTTGTTGGTATAATAATAATTTTCAAACATTTTTAGTTTCGTTATTTTAGTTTTTAGTAATTAAGATTCAAAAGTGATAAATGTAATATTATATTGCATATAAACAGATATCTGATGTACAGTATTTCCGATCTCAATTGAAAAACCAAGAGATTGGCAGTATGTACTAGGTTCGGTCGCTGATGCAGCAACTCGGCAATGAAATATTTGAAAAACTTGTTCCCATATTTATGTAGCCATACCCATATACAGGTCTGGTTGCCCAGTTGAAGAATGATCGCGCGGGTCAACGCGGCACAAACACAGCCGCACTGGGCGACCTGGCCTTAAATTCAGTTGTTATATGGTTGTCAGCAAATTGCCTAGCAGTGCAGTGCAGTAATGCGGAATTTGGTGTGATTCATCAGGTAGTTTCATTCATATTACAATTGCGAAAGGGAGAAATAAGAAGGATATTTTGTTACATGGCATTTTGGAGACCTTTTGAAACGGACCAAAACGAAATTTACCATCAATATAACAAAATTGTTTGAGGGCATACATAATTAAAATATGTAGTTGGTCAAATGAATATACGAGTATAATAGAAATTTTCTACACATTGTACACAAATTATTATAATTTTTTACCTTTAGCAGAAATTTTTTTTAGGGACGCCTATGAAACTCATTAAATTTTATTGCTAGGCGTTTTTATACATGTTCAACTGACTTCGGAAAGACTATACCTAAAAGTTTCATAAATTTATTACCATTCGTCAAAAACTAATGATTTATATGTCTGATAGTTACCAGTAGTACACATTAAGCTTAGCAACATCATAAACTATCATTTTTTTAATATTAAAATTCGTAAAAACACAAACGTAAAATAAGAATTTCAAAAGGCCTGTGTGTTCGGAAAACTCCGACCTCTAAGAAGAAAGCAACTCGCTTTGATTTATTTACAAAGGCAATAAACTAAGTCGGCGTTTATGAGATAAACAAGGCTGTTTATCTCGACTTTTTTTATTTAGAAAGCGTCATTTATATAGTCAATAAAATAAATATCTACATTGTAAGCAGATATTTAAAAAGGTCATTTCTGATAGTTGTTATAATAATAATTAGCACCGAACTAATTTAGACCGTATTGTACGGAGTTCTTTTTATTATTCTTTTTATTGCTTATTCTGTGACCAACTTTCTTGCGATATTAATATTTTTACGTAATACGTATAGTCCAGACGGTATCTGTTTCAAAGAGTCCATATTTGGGTGAATCGTATATCCACGGAGATTTTTGGCTTTTTGGCTTTCAAATATCACTAGAAATGAAAATTTTTCTATGCGCATAAAAAAAAAACGTGGGCTTAACTGTTGGCGGCACAATGTGTTAAAAAAATTCGAAAAATGTCGTATTTTTCATCCTATTTAATTATGTATCTTTTCAAGAATTGTTTTTAGGCGGAAATGGAAAAGGAAAAAAATGTTTGTAATTAAATTTTACAAAGTATGACTATTTACAAATCGAATGAATCATGATTATTATTGTAAAAATCGAAAAAATCGTCAAAAATGGGGTTAAAAAACAATACATTTTAGGGAATTTTTTGGGGTCTTTAAATTGGGTAAATTTTCATTTCTAGTGATATTTGAAAGCCAAAAAGCCAAAAATCTCCGTGGATATACGATTCACCCAAAGCAAAACAGATACCGCCAAGTCTAATATTTTCCGAAGAAAAATGTCACTGTAATTATTGTATTGTGATGTTTATCATCATAACTTGGAAGATGGAAATTTAATTCATTTACTAGTCATGACATTTAAACAATGAAATTCAAGTGGTTGGAAATAATTTTACCTCCTTAAAATTATAATATACCCAAATAAATGATTTGTTTCACTAAAATAAATAAATCTAGACTGAAGAAAGATTTTATTAATTCAAGGTTATGATATGCTTGAACAAGTAAACCGACCAAACAAATGTATCCTTGATTCAAAATAATCGTTTTTTTAGTGTACGTATGTTTGATATATTATTTATAATGAAAAGATGGAATCGTTAGAAATATATTTGATTTGATTTGATTCGTAGATATAACTTGATTTTGAAAATTTTAATTATTTGATATTGTAATTCCTGAAATTTTCATATAAAATAAATACGCCCAACAAAAATTATGTCCAATTTTAAAAAAGCACTAATTTTAACTGGTAAACCAATTAGGAGATTTATTAAGTAAAAGGATTATTAGGCAGACTATTTCCTGAAGAAAATTTTACATTATGTTGTAAAATAATATCTTCGACGTTTTGTTAACATGTTTTGTCAAGCCTAAATTTGAATGATCAAAATAAAATGTCGATTTTTGAAAATAAAAGCATGTTTAATTTGTATTTGATTTTGATTTGCATCTTGTATCACAAAAGTTGTGACAACGAACAGAAATTCTACGTAACCTCCTATCTTAAGTTCCGGTGATAAATGTAGATAAAGAAATTACCTACCATAAACTCCCATGTTAGAAGCAGTTTTTGTTTTTCTAAAGAAATAATGTGTTCTGGAAAAAGATATATCCGCCAGTTGACACTAATTTTAAAGGATTATGGCTTCAATATGAAAATGTTATTAAAACTCTTTGGAATACAGTCGCAAAAATGGTACAGGTAAAATATTATGAAAATATTAATGTTATATCTGATTCAATAAAAAATTAGCAGTTTAAATGTGCTCGAAAGGTTCAAAATGCTAAAATAAAACAATTCCAAGATATTCCCGAGAAAAGAAATCAAAACTATATGTTCACACTAGGTGATTACGAAAAAATTGTCTGTTTATTTAATGAAAATGTATCTGAAAGTCTACGGAAGAAGTCGTCTTCATAGTTACCATCTAGGACTTGGCCTGAGGACGAGACTAACAACTTCCTTTTTTTAAAGAAGGGAAAAGTAATAGAGGGGACAACTTCTGGACCATTTGATTTACAACACAATTTTTGATAAGACAGATCGAGGGAGAGGATAGCCACTGGCCAAAAACAAAAGAATGATCCAGAACAGATGATATCCAGACAACCATGGTTTCTTACTGCATGTATTTCCTTTAATTCCAAAATATCTGCCGAGTGATTAGCAGGATTGTTTTCTTCAGCTTATATTCAAAATTTGTGTTGTACCCAACACACTGCAGTTACCATCTTCTCCCGGATTTCTTGCATATGGAAGTAATTTCTGGTAAGAATTATAAAATTACAAGCATGTTGAATTATTATTGCATCCATTTCGAAACCTAAAACAAATTGTTTACAATACATTAAATTAAATCAAAATTTAAAAAAAAAATTTTCAAACACCATAAATATTACTATTATAATTAGATAATTTAATGTTTTCATTACTCATATCAATTAGCTTGTGTATCTTTTCACTCTAAATTAATAATTAGTAATAGTACATATTACTAAGTAATAGTATAGTTTTTCCGAAGTCAACTGAAGAACCTATAATTTCAAGGTATGTACCAGGCTCGGTCGCTAAGCAGCAACTCGGCATTGAAATATTTGAAAAAC
This sequence comes from Anoplophora glabripennis, assembly GCF_000390285.2. Lineage (NCBI taxonomy): Eukaryota > Metazoa > Arthropoda > Insecta > Coleoptera > Cerambycidae > Anoplophora > Anoplophora glabripennis. The sequence goes on along the minus strand of NW_019417172.1, from coordinate 148,621 downwards.
TTGTTCCCATATTTATTTAGCCATACCCATATACAGGTCTGGTCGAACTAAACATGCAGGTGGTTGAAATGCATACGACCAGTTTGAAGAATGCGAGCGCGGGCAAACGAAATGTAACACAACTGTATTGGGCTTCTGGCAATAAATCACAGCAGGCGACAAGTGGATCATAAATTGCTCAGCAGTGCAGTGCTGCAGTGCGGAATTTGCTGTGAATCAGGCAATTTTAATTTAATATAGGCACCTTCTATCAATCATTCATATTACAATTGTGAAAGGGAGAAATACGAGGGATATTTTGTTTACTAATATTATCACAACATGGCATTTTGGAGACCTTTTGAAACGGAACAAAACGAAATTTACCACTAATATAATAAAATTGTTTGAGGACATAAATAATTAAAATATGTTGTTGTCCAAATGAACATATACTAGAAATTTTCTACACATTATATACAAATTATTTTAATTTTTTACCTTTAGCAGAAAATTTTTTTAGGGACGCCTTTGAAACTAATTAAATTTTATTACCAGACATTTTTTTGCATATTCAACTGACTTCGGAAGGACTACACCTTATACTGCAGAGGAACTGCATCTTTTGATGGATAATTTTATATGTCAAAAAATATTCCAGTTTTTCCGACTGAATTGTTAAGGCTAATACTAAAGCTGTTGCTTTTTGATTGCCATACATATGGTCCACTAGTATTTTAAAGATTATAGATATTTCTGAATTCCGTATCATATACATTAATTTTGTATCCACTTCTTAAATAGGTTTTCTAAATTTAAAACATCAAATGATTTATTGTCCTAATTAATTAACTTGGTTCTTTCGCAGTCCTCGAAATTTTCATGTTTAATGTCCGTCCTTGAAAACTCCACAGAATCTGTCACGTCTCCACAAGTTTGTGCAGTTAGCTAACCTGAAACATATAGTTTTTTTTATATAAACATATATTTATATTAAATTCGAACTACATTTGTAATTCTTACCTTCATTTTTTGGCTTTCCCAATTTATATGTGAAACTTTTAATTTATTTCCAGCTCAAAAACCTTTATGTTCCATTCTAAGTCTTTGATGCTGTTCTAAATCTTCATCTATGCCAATTCTAAAATCTTTACATCTCCATGTCTTTTTCCAACCAAATCCAATTTTTTTCTTAATTGCCATTTCCTCAAAGCTGAGCTGGGAATTAAATTAGTTTTTCTATTTTCAGCAATCCTTTTGCTGCAGCAATGATACTTTTTTCTGTAATTATTAAACTTATTTTCGACTTTTGTAGAATACACCAGAATTTGCATTTTTTTTTAGCCTCTAGAATTATTTATTTTTCCTTTCTTTAAATTTTGTCGCAAACCTTTATTTAAAAATTAAATCAAGTGCTACGAGGAGCGATCAAAAAAGTTGCAAGCGTCCACAATACAGGGTGTTCGAAGTTTGACTGCCTTAATTTTAACAGACGATAGAATCCACTAAAATAAACAAAACAAACCTTATATGACATGGGTCCTAAACTCAACCATTTCCGAGAAAAAAATGATCACAATCTCCAACTTGATGTACAAAAGTTCGATTCATTAAGGAATATCGACATAACTGCGTGCATAGTATACCATAAAATACAATACAATGTTTTTGAAAAATGATATTAAAAATTATGCTCTTATATTCAGGCTCTTATGCGAGTTGGGAAAAAACTTTAATTAAACGTGAATATTGCTCTTGAAAATGGTTAGGATCGTGAAAATAAAATTGTAATTAAAGCATTAAATATTACTAAACATTTTAAAACAATAAAAATATGCACTTACAATGTAATTATTGAGATGATGGATATAACGTTTTGACAAATTTGAACAAACATCTGATCCAATGAAAGGAAATATGGCAACACTGTACGCTGTATTTAACGCTTCGACTGACGCGCTATATTTGAATACCTCGATTATATACTAAAATTATTCCAGTTGAAAACATATGTAGTAATAATTAATATTAAATAAATTTTTCGTGATCTAATGCAATGTAATAGCAATTTGAAACAAAAATTGAAAGGATCTTTTTGCAAAACGAACAGTACAGATGTTCTGTCATAATCTTCAATTTGATAAGGCGACGACGTCTCTCTATCATACACTGAGCTTCTTGATAGTTATCATATGGTTTCTCGGTTTGCACATTTTACTTTTTTCTCATCAATCCACATTCTGTTTCATACGCATTTTATATTGCTTTTCAATCATTACTTTTCCTTTGTATCTTGTATCTTCATTCATGTTTACGGAGTACGCACAAAGCACAGTTGACAGTAATGACAGTTGACCCAATTTTTGCCACCACGCCATGGCAATGTTGTCAAATTTCATCCATCATTTNTTTCTTAGCCTCTAGAATTATTTATTTTTCCTTTCTTTAAATTTTGTCGCAAACCTTTATTTAAAAATTAAATCAAGTGCTACGAGGAGCGATCAAAAAAGTTGCAAGCGTCCACAATACAGGGTGTTTGAAGTTTGACTGCCTTAATTTTAACAGACGATAGAATCCACTAAAATAAACAAAAAACCTTATATGACATGGGTCCTAAACTCAACCATTTCCGAGAAAAAAATGATCACAATCTCCAACTTGTACAAAAGTTCGATTCATTAAGGAATATCGACATAACTGCGTGCATAGAATACCATAAAATACAATACAATGTTTATCATTTTTTTGAACTTCTTTATGCTTAATTCTAAAAAATAATTTAGCATTGTAATAAATTTAAAATTCGATAAAATTCATATCGAGCAATGTGACAACGGCGCTGCGGATAACACGAGATACTAAGTTATCCAGCAATACGCAATTCAGTTGCTATCTGGAATTGGACCATACCTGAGTGTTTTTTGCCTACCACTATTTCCTGTTCTTGAGGTGTTTTCCAGATAGTGCGCGAAAATTGGATTCGAAGGTGTCGTGCGTGCATCGAAAATGGTGGTAGACATTTTGAGGATATGTTGGTTTGTTTTGTACTGGTGCGTTTAAAAATTACTGAATTTTGCTTTTTGGTAAGTACCTAAATTATTTTTAATACGTACGATTTTTTGGATGACGTGAATCTTTGGGTACTTTAATTATATATTTTTCAAATTCATAATTTGATTAAGTTATATTCCTGTTTTGAGTTTCGTTACCGAAAAAAAATGGTAAGAAAGTTTTCAAAATCATTGAAATCTGTTAATAAATATAGTTTTTTTGAAAAATGATATTAAAAATTATGCTCTTATACACAGGCTCTTATGCGAGTTGGGAAAAAAACTTTAATTAAACGTGAATATTGCTCTTAAAAATGGTTAGGATCGTGAAAATAAAGTTGTAATTAAAGCATTAAATATTACTAAACATTTTAAAACAATAAAAATATGCACTTACAATGTAATTATTGAGATTAACGTTTTGACAAATTTGAACAAATATCTGATCCAATGAAAGGAAATATGGCAACACTGTACGCTGTATTTAACGCTTCGACTGACGCGCTATATTTGAATACCTCGATTATAGTCTATAAAATTATTCCAGTCGAAAACATAAACGTAATAATTAATATTAAATAAATTTTTCGTGATCAATATAATAGCAATTTGAAACAAAGATTGAAATCTTCAATTTGACAAGGCGACGTCTCACTATCATACACTGAACTCCTTGATAGTTATCATATGGATTCTCCGTTTGCACATTTTACTTTTTTCTCATCAATTCACATTCTGTTTCATACGCATTTTATATTGCTTTTCAATCATTACTTTTCCTTTGTATGTTGTATCTTCATTCATGTTTACGGAATACGCGCAAAGCACAGTTGACAGTAATGACAGTTGACCCAATTTTTGCCACCACGCCATGGCAATGTTGTCAAATTTCATACATCATTTTACAAGCTCTTAATGAATAAATAGACACTTTTATTCAAATAAAAAGTTAATTGCTGTGCATTAAACACGAAAAATATATGCAAGCTAATATGTGTTGTATAAATTTAATTCGTATATATTATATTTACTTCGCTCAAATTAGTTTATGTAAGGTTGGTACTACAACGAAACTACCGTGTATAAGCATAGATTTCCCTCCCGCACCGCCTGCCCCGCAAGAGATGTATCGAACCTCCTTAAGAGATTCATAATTACTAAAATTCGAGCTAAAATTTTAGCACGACACTATCTTCGTATAACAAAATCGATACAATTTACTAAATGTTTCACAATAATAGTTGTTTACATTTTTTCGGTAGGACAAGTCTGCTGCGTGCACACGTGGTATGCACCAGCTGTGTAGCGTTAGGTTAACTGCTGTTGTCACGTTGTGATGAAACTCCCCAATATTAATACTCGCTGTATTTTGAAAACTGTTAATCTTACGCCCCTGTAATATACAACTATTTTGTTCATTTATGATTACTCTATCTTATCCTTAAAGTTCTTACACCCTGTATAGTTGGATGCAAAACCAGATTTCAGTTTGAACGTGTATAGTAACTGTTCATCTTTTCTCAAAATTTTGCTATCCTTATTTATTTATCATGTTATTACAACTTTCTTATGTTACACCTATCAGCTCTAATATTTTTTTGTGTACAGCTGAAGGGGCTAACGGCAGCTCATTGGGCGGAGTGCAGTTGGGTCGTAGTCCGCTTTTGTTTTTTCTGATGTTATATACCTCGACTCTTGCTAAATCGGTCTTAAGTTTCGGGAAGAAACGAGAAATATGTATATGAAAGATGTTAATTAGGACGCCAACCTACTGAATAAAGTATTAATTATTTCTCCTTTCCCCCCGACACCCCAGCAGGTATGGGATGGGAACAATAAAAGAGTACAAATACAAATTATAAAAAAGATAAAAAAACCAGAACACTACTGTGTCTCAAATTTTTATTCAACCCTCACCCGGAGTTCGTGGTGGCTGTGACGATGGTGGAGGTGTCTTACAGTCTTCTCGGGTTATGTAGTCTTGTCTCACACTCTGCTTGTTGCAATGGTCACCTAAGTTGCGTTCTAGTTGCCTGGGTTTTCAAACTGGATTTTAGAGGTCCTCAATTTGGCGATTTGCCTCGGCTTATGCCATTTACAGTGGTTAATTAGCACTAGCTTTGATTATTGCTAACTTTGATTGAAATTAGTACTACCATCTTTAATTATCATTATCTGATTATTATTAGCTATCTAAATTAGCTGTCTAAACTAGCTGTCTAAATTAGCTGGTTGGCTTCTAAAACGCAACGTGGGAGAAAAAAAGACCTAATTAGTTCTAAAATAGATATTTGGGGAAACGTGCTTACTTACTACTAAAATCTATTTACAAACTATGTACATATCTATGAACATCTGAATTTATCTATTTAATTATTGGTATAATTACCGGTTCACGGTGTAGGATGATGTAGATTCTACGTGATTTTACACAAAATGGCTACTTTAGCTCGAAATCACTAGAAACTGTTAATACTTTTCACCAGCCAGAGTCAGAATGGAAAATGGCCAAGCTAGTTTTTAAGAACTGGAGTTCCAAAAAAATACAATCTTCTGATTGGCTCTCACTCCGTACTAAACTGGTTAAAACTTTATACAATTAAAAATCCCTACTTTTGTATAAACATAATTGTTCTTTAATATCCTATCTATTTGTTCAGTGTTCATAGGTTCTATTTCCCAAATATTATTTGTATAAACATAATTGTTCTTTAATATCCTATCTATTTGTTCAGTGTTCATAGGTTCTATTTCCCAAATATCTTATTTAGACTATGGTTCTATGATTTCTGCGTTTAATGCAACAAGCTGTATGTGATGTCAAACATTTTAAGGTTAATCTTAAAAATAAGTACATACATTGTTGTTGGTTATAATGCTCGAAATAAATGTTCTTATAACAATATGCCTTAACAAACTACGTATTTATAATATACAGGTGGTGTATCTAAGCTAAAATATTTAAAGAGTATCTCCAAGTTGTTATTTAAACAATAAGTACGTACGGTGAATTCATATGATTATAACTAGTTCCTAAAGACCTACACTTTCAGAATTAAACATAACATACAAAAGTACATGTACTGGGTGTTCATATGGCTGCTACATTAAATTACACCTGTGGAAATGTGTCTGGAATTTTGTGACATAATATAAGATGTTACAACTTGTAAGATATTATTTCTATTCTATTTATTACTAATGTTAATTACAAAACAATAATTGAAAATAAAAATATATCCGAAAAAACTTAGTTTAGTTTGCGGTACAGTTGCGAAAGAAATTGTTATAATTGACCCCAATATTGTGGTTTACTTTAACACCAAATGGATTTTTTTTTGGGCGAGTTATAAATATATTAACATAAATGATAAATTAAATATTCTGCACATGTACACATGTTTTCAGTCCCTTTTAGTCCTCCAAAGGAAATTTCTTAAAGTTTCTTAAAATAAAACGTGAATCTATATTTAGTTAATTATCTATTGCTAAATCACTTAACTTAAGTATTACACAATTCAGTCTATTTTTAGTTCATCCATTATTACTATTATCTTTTCCTTAAAACGTGGACATAAAGAAAAAGTTTGAAATAAAAAACCTCTTGCGGATCGGTCAAGGGGTTGATTTTATAAACTTAGTTTTGCCTATATAAGAATGGGATAATATTAGGTTCTAGGAAACGGTGAGAGATATGGGGCTTGGACATTTATTGTTGTATTGACTTTTATACTGTTATGACTGTATATGCAATTTATTTTAAAATTCATTTTCAAATAACGCCAGAAAAAATAAAACGATTATGCAAAATTTCGAGTTTTTCCGGATATCTCCGGAACTACCCGGAATTTTGAAACTTTCTAAACGGCATATTCTTAGGTATAAAAAAACACAACTTTTTTCTAATTTGAGCCACCCTGTATCTCTTACCGTTTGCTAGATTCTAAAGTTATCCCATTCTTATCTTGGACACACTGTATACCGGGAGGGACGTTTTTGTGACGTATGTTGTACTGCATAAACTGTAAGATTGATAAATTAGTAAAAGTTTGCCACCATTATGTTATGTAACTTAATGGTAGTCGCAAACTGCTCTCGCTCTACGAGTTTTTTAAATATTTTAAATAAAATAAACTGGCACTTTTTAATTTTTACGACTTTATTACGGTAACTTCTCGCAAAAGTATTTTTTTAGCTTTTCAGTAATATTTCGTAAGTACAAAAAAAAACAATTTCGTGCCGATCTGCAACCTTGAAATGTTAAACTAAGGGCACAATAAAATTCAATATTTTATGTAAAGACATTGGGCAAAAATTCAGGATTTAGTTTTGTGAATATAAACTTTATAATTTCGTGTTTCATTGTTATTTCTGAATGTCATATAAAATTGAAAAAATAATTCGGTACTGTTGAAAATTTACTTGATTTTTTCCAATAGGTACTTGAAATATTGGTTTCAACTCAAGTCAAATTAAGTAGCTTGAAAATCAAATCACGCCGTAAATTCCTTCTAGAAACAACAGATTTGAATAAAATCAAACCACTTGAATCGTAATGGGTGGGTATATTAATTTAAAATAAAATAATGAGATTAGTTAACGTCCCTTTTTCGTGTTACGTATTTGTTCGAATTACAAACGATAAAACATTTCTTTAGCAACAGTTGAGGTTTTTTTTTTGAGGAAATATCTCAAATATAATAAAACAAAGGTGACTTTCATCTAGATGAAAGTACCTACGTGAATTATTTAGTTGAAGTAATTGTTGTTCATTTCCATATACTTACGATTTTATTTCGCTCTAACCCAGGTCTACAATGTATTTGGACCTGGATTATACCCCACAAGTGCCTTTATCTCTTAGTGGATGTTTTTGCGATGTCGTACAGGCTTCTTTAATCTCTATCCCTTTTGTCTTATGTGGACGTCCTCGATTATTGATCCTTTGGTACATATATGTGGACATATTACAATCTTGAATTAATCTTTTCAGATAAGAAAACATTTATTCAAGTCAGGAAATTTGAAGTTTTACTTAGAACAAACACTTATAAGTATGTTATAAATAATCTTGAACAATTCGCGATTATAATGCACTTATATACGGGGTGGTGCACTTAAGGATGTTCACAAAAGAATCTGCTTCCAACTCGTTGGCAAGGCTGGCATGGATCAGCGATTTTGCACTTGTGCCGTGTCGGATAATTTTGACAATTAAAAGTACAATTATTGCGGTACAGTATTATTGCTAAATATAAAGAATTCATACGGGGGCAAAATTTGAACTATAAATCATGTGATCCAGCTCAGAGAAGTGATATTCGCGGAGGTTAGATTGGAGTTTGGCTGGTATGCGAACTTTTGCATTGTCATGAAGTGGACATTTTTGTGACGTTGTTGGTCAAAAGGCGTACGTAATATTGTTAACCTCGTTGTTAACTTATTACCTATCTAGGTAACTGCTATTATTGTAGAGCACTTCTGCATATATTTGACAAGGATAACTCATTCTTGGTCTCAATAGATAGTGACTATGAATTTCTTCAATCTCATCGCTTGTCACATCTCATATTGGTTTCGATTGACTCGCATAGATCACTCTGACAGCATTCAAAGAGAGGAATGTTCGATTGACATATATGGACGTTTTTTTAGAGAAATTCATTTTGGATTTGCCTCTATATGCAAATTAGGTCCCTACGAGGGGGTTAATTGCACCCCTAAGATGAAATAACGAACGTTAGTTCCAAACAATGAAAATCCATAGCCTTATATTTTATACTACCAAATACAGGGTGATCCATTAACGGTATCGAGCGGCTGTATATAGGAAACTAGACGTGCTACGATTATAAGGTAAAAAATCTATTAAAAATACGACCAAAATAAATTGATTTAAAATATTTTCAAGTTTGTAACTTCACTGCTAGGGGGCGCAACTGCTATGGTGTTACAGAAAATTGTCGGTTTTTCTTTTCATGGCTTGATAGACCATTATGGAAAACAAATACACAAACCGGAGATCGATATCTTTTTCGTTTTCAAGTTATTGCTGAAATAGTGGGGTTATGCTAGAACATCCTCCTTTATTTAGTTCTCTAAATATCATTGACATAATCCAAGCCAAAATTAAATTGTAAAACTATACCAATCTTGTCCTTAAAAAGAATTATTGCTTTATTTTAAAATTTGTTTGATAACTGCAATATTTCATTTTTTTATTAATTCCAAATATCTGAATAGTTATAAAGATTATTGTTTCCATAACGTGGCAGGCTATGCCCTATGAAAATAGACAACTGAAAAATTGAACTATCAATAAAATAAATTTTATTGATAGTTCTTTAAAATGAGTCATAAGTTTATTGAAATCGATTAAGACATTCAGAAGTTATGACAATTTAAAAATTTCAAAATGGCGTCTTTCATACTGGTGTTGCTAAGTTCAAACAAAACTTGTGAAGGGTTTAAAAGTGTATCTAAAAAATGTATTTGCAACCTAGGTTATATAAGCGAAATTTCGAAAAACCGACAATTTTCTGTAACACCATAGCAGTTGCGCCCCCTAGCGGTGAAGTTACAAACTTGAAAATATTTTAAATCAATTTCTTTTGGTCGTATTTGTTGATTGTTGCACGTCTAGTTTTCTATATACAGCATCTCGATACCGTTAATGGATCACCCTGTATATAAATGTAAGTTCAAACTACTTACAAACCAGGGTCCCACTTACCCCTTTCAGTCACATATTTTTCTATTCAATATTTTTACCTAAATTTTGTTACCGCGGGTTTTTGGGGTCGCTGATTACAAATCAAAAGTCGAATACGAAAATTCCTGAATAAAAGATGGCGGGTCTAATATGGCAGTTGTAAAAATCGGAAAAACATTGAAAATTTGAACCATCTTCATCTTGAAAGCATCTTCAAATTTTTAATTTTTGATTCGATTTTAAAATATGACGGAGCTTTATCTGCATNTTAGAGAAATTCATTTTGGATTTGCTTCTATATGCAAATTAAGTCCCTACGAGGGGGTTAATTGCACCCCTAAGATGAAATAACGAACATTAGTTCCAAACAATGAAAATCCATAGCCTTATATTTTATACTACCAAATACAGGGTGATCCATTAACGATATCGAGCGGCTGTATACAGAAAACTAGACGTGCTACGATTATGGGGTAAAAAATTTATTAAAAATATGACCAAAAGAAATTGATTTAAAATATTTTCAAGTTTGTAACTTCACCGCTTGGGGGCGCAACCGCTATGGTGTTACAGAAAATTGTCGGTTTTTCTTTTCATGGCTTGATAGACCATTCATTACACAGCCCCACAAAAAAAAGTACCAGATCTGGTATTCAGACCCATGTATTTCCATGTATTTTTTCCGCTGAATCCAAATCTGCCTTCAGATTTGGCTCAACGGGTCTGAGTTTTCGGGAAAATTAAAAAAAAACAGGTTAAAATTCACAAAAAACATCATTTACGATCGACGAAAGTTATAACGAATCAAATTATTCTACCAGCTCACTAGATGTATGATTTTTCACTCGTTTAGTTGCAATTTATCATCATAGAGTCAGACAAACTGGTCCAATTTCATTCAAAAACAGAAAATAGATCAAAATGCTTAAAACGCCATTTTCATGGCATAATTCGTGTTACATCTTTCTATCCAGTAGTTCATGCATGAATACACATATTTATTCATCCACCTGTACCACCTATAAAACCCACCCATCCATATACTTTTTGTGCTGAGAGATGAGATAACAGCCTAGAAGATTGAGAATGCAATAAGGCAAAGAATACTCTACTTTCTAAACAAAAGAAAACGATATCTATAAATCATTCTTATTTTTGTTGCTATAATGTATTCTCTTTTCTTCAAAATTTCTATGCAAAGGGTTACGTTTTCGTTTATTCGTTTCATTTTTCTTTTCTCTTTTTAACAACCAAGTTTTCGCCCTACATATACAGAGGGCGAACATTTTCGAATATTTCTGAGGCGAAATTGAAGGAAGGTGTATTCGATGGACTTCAGATTCGGACATTGTTCAAGGATGCAACATTTTCCACTACAATGAGTAGCGTTGAGAAGAGTGCTTGGACTAGTTTCAAAGTTGTAGCGACAAATTTTTTAGGAAACAACAAGAGTCCTAAATACGAAGAAATTGTATTAAAACTGATAAAAGACTTCCAAGACCTGGGATGTTTGATGAACTACAAGTTGCACTTCCTTCATTCACATCTGGATTGGTTTCCTGAAAATCGTAGAGATTATAGCGAAGAACAAGGCGAACAATCTCATCAGGATATGGTTATAGAATAGCGATATCAAGGAAGATGGGATCACAACATGATGGCCGATTTATGTTGGTTCTTAAAAAGAGAAACGAAAAATACAGGGACTAAACGAAAGCGTAACCCTTTGCATAGATCCTTTGAAGAAAAGAGAACACGTTATAGCAACAAAAATAAGAATGATTTGTGGATATCGTTTTATTTTGTTTAGAAAGTAGAGTATTCTACAAGTTTTATTGCATTCTCAATCTTCTAGGCTGTTGTCTTATCTCTCAGTACAAAAAGTAGATGGATAGTGGTACAGGTGGATGAATAAATATGCGTATTCATGCATGAACGACTGGATAGAAAGATGTATGAATTCATAAATGGGTGAGTGGATAAAAAGATGGAACCAGAACTCTGCAACACGAATTATGCCATGAAAATGGTGTTTTTAAGCATTTTGATCTATTTTCTGTTTTTGAATGAAATTGGACCAGTTTGTCTGACTCTATGATGATAAATTGGAATTAAACGAGTGAAAAATCATACGACTAGTGAGCTGGTAGAATAATTTGACTTTTTATAACTTTCGTCGATCGTAAATGACGTTTTTTGTGAATTTTGACCTGTTTTTTGAATTTTCCCGAAAACACAGACCCGTTGGGCCAAATCTGAAGGCAGATTCGGATTCAGCGGAAAAAAATACATAGAAATACATGGGTCTGAATACCAGATCCGATACTGTTTTTTGTGGGGCTGTGTTATGGAAAACAAAACAAACCGGACGTCGATATCTTTTTTCGTTTTCAAGTTATTGCTAAAATAGTGAGGTTATGCTAGAACATCCTCCTTTATTTAGTTCTCTAAATAACATTGACATAATCCAAGCCAAAATTAAATTGTAAAGCTATACCAATCTTGTCCTTAAAAAGAATTATTGCTTTATTTTGAAATTTGTTTGATAACTTTCATTTTTTTATTAATTCCAAATATCTGAATAGTTATAAAGATGATTGTTTCCATAACGAGGCAGGCTATGCCCTATGAAAATAGACAACTGAAAAATTATGCTAAACGAAATGTGACAACTCTTGCTACGTGCAAAATTAGTGTTATTTGTGTTGGAAAAGTACTTGTGAACAAGGAAAATGCCTTTTACGAATGTGGAAGCGTGTGATATGTTGGCAGTTTATTTTCAATGTTTGAAAAATGCCGTTATAGCTTCAAGAGAATACGCTTTCCGATACCCTCGTAGAATACGCTACTCCAGAGAAGTATTTCAGCGTTTATCCAGACGCCACTGCATTCTGTAAGAAGACATCGCCGTGCAAGAACGGAAGACAATATTATTAATATGTTGGCTTGTGTCCATGTAAATCCCCAAATAAGTCTAAGGGAATTAGTTAGAGACCTGGAAATTTCATATGGAACACAAGTACTTTTCTCACACGATTGACACTAATTTTGCACGAAGCAAGAGCTGTCACATTTCGTTTGGCATAATTTTTTAGTTGTCTATTTTCATAGGGCATAGCCTGCTTCGTTATGGAAACAATAATCTTTATAACTACTCAGAAATTTGGAATTAATAAAAAATTAAACATTGCAGTTATCAAAAAAATTTCAAAATGAAGCAATAATTCTTTTTAAGGATAAGATTGGTATAGTTTTACAATTTAATTTTGGCTTGGATTATGTCAATGTTATTTAGAGAACTAAATAAAGGAGGATGTTCTAGCACATCCTCACTATTTTAGCAATAACTTGAAAACGAAAAAAGATATCGATCTCCGGTTTGTGTATTTGTTTTCCATAATGAATGGTCTATCAAGCCATGAAAAAAATCTATATCGTTGCATTTAATTTTTTTAGTAAACGGAGACAATTACAAAACTTTTCTCATTACCGTCGTCTACCGTTGCGCAGGAAAATAATATTTTAATTCCTATACCATCAAAATAAATTTTATTGATAGTTCTTCAAAATGAGTCATAAGTTTATTGAAATCCATTAAGGCATTTAGAAGTTATGACAATTTAAAAATTTTGAAATGGCGTCCTTCATACTGGTGTTGCTATGGTAATAACAAAAAAAAAAGTTCAAACAAAACTTGTGAAGGGTTTAAAAGTGTATCTAAAAAATGTATTTGCAACTTAGGTTATATAAGCGAAATTTCGAAAAACCGACAATTTTCTGTAACACCATAGCAGTTGCGCCCCTAGCGGTGAAGTTACAAACTTGAAAATATATTAAATCAATTTCTTTTGGTCGTATTTGTTAATAGATTTTTTATCCCATAATCGTAGCACGTCTAGTTTTCTATATACAGCCGCTCAAAATTTAAAGAACAATAAAACAAAACAGAGAAACTATATAAAAATTCAACTTTTAAACTTTTCTAAGCTCTTGCTTTGTTAAGCCTACTCTAGATTATCCGGGCACTTGCCAAATATTTGCCAAAAGCGGTAATGTATGGACGACTGAACGGTCGAGATTGCGAACTATATTATGTAGTTTTGCTGTAGTACACGCATTTGTTAAAAACAAATGTCGTATCATGTTGATGGTGCATATCGATTCATTCGAAAGTATATCTTCAATTGCCAAGTACCTATTCGCTAAAAGTATACGAACAGCACACTGTCTGGACTGTTCAACAAGTGAATGTTATTCAGTACATGATGGTTCGCTCAGAGAATAGTACTAACACTACACTAAAAACACATTGAAGCAAACTGATAATATCGAGAGTATGATTCAATTTGGTGGTATAATTTCCGCCAAATAATCTGTAATTTGATACATTCATGTTTGGCAAGTAACCGTGTCGTCTGGACGCGGCTTTAGAATAACACGATATTTGTGTTAATTCCTTTTATAATTTTAATATTTCTAGAGTTAAGTATCTAGTTAATAATTAAAATCAGCGTTACACACTTTCCAATTGCATTTCATTTCACAACACCTACAATTCTGCCGTTGAAATAAGAAACTATAAGAAGTTTTAATCGACACAATTTCTAACGAACGCTTCTGGGTGCAGCCGTTTTTTATTGTTACACATCTTCCGCAACTTCACAGTTCACGTTTATTGCCAACGAGAGACGATTACTAGCCCACAATATTATATATTTATTGACAGCCGTTATTACCCATGCATAATTGCATATAAATGCGTCGCATTTGATTTATGACTTGCAGCTGAACGCCAATTTTACAAATACAATGGAAACAATACTATGAACCGACTCTACTCGATGTCGATATTAAAATACCCACATAAGGGCCTTGCCAAATGTAATGTTGAAGAATAATTAAAACTGCAAAATGGAAGACAATTTTCTTAGAATCCGAATTTTTTTTGAGAATTGATTAAATGCATTTGAAATGGTAGAAGAGCGACGAAAAGATTCCTCTCGAGTTTATATTCAACTAGTTTTATTGGCTTGTACATATTTAAATACCCAGTATTTTAATATACTGAGTGTAAATAATAAACAAGAGCGAAAAAAAATTAAGATGATTCCTCGTTGAAAATTAAAAACTCATATAACAAAATTATCTCCCCTCCCCCCTCGGGATTTATGGTCCTTCAAACGTGGTAATTTAATTTTAATGCAGAGAAAGTCAAGAAAGACAAAAATTAAGTTACATACATTTATTTGTACTTCATATTTGTGAGATACCTATAAGCATATTTAAGAAAAAATAAATACTAAATCAGAATCACCTTCTGAATTTTTTCGCCCTTATTTAAAAAAATAGATCATTTTAAGTGATCGTGAGTATAATATCTACCTTTGCAGAGTAGGTAGATATAATAAATTTAATGAATGATTGCTGCTCAGTAAAATATTCTCTGATTAGGTATATTTATTTTCAGTTCAGCATAAAAATAATCAATGCCGAGTATAATACATAAATGCACAGTAGTTAACTTAGATTAGGTATTTTTAATTATCTATATATCACAATTCTGTAACAAAAAAGCAAAAAGGTATAAGTCTACTTATTACCGATTTCATATTTTTATTGCCATATGTCCAGAAGGGTATTATTCTGGCATCAAATGCTAAAGGCATATAAGTCTATATATAACCAATTTTATTTTATAGCCCGATTTCTAAATGAATTATGTAGACTTATCTTCACATTTACTATGAACTGAACAAAAATCTATTTTGAATAATATCAAATAGATGTGCACAACAGTTATAAATAGGTTGGAATACTCATTTTGTAATATCAGAAGGGTTATATGTCTACTTATACCCTTTTGTCTCTTCACAGATTTCCTTTATTTATGTTATGTGTGTACTTAACCTTACTTTATGAAAATTTGGAAGCAGTAGAGGACAGAGATATAGATCCCGATTTAGACAGGCTACTTAAGTGAGACAGAAGATAAAGAGTTTTAACTTATCTATATAAAGTTTTTTTAAATTAAGTTGTTATGTGTTTTAATATATAAGCCTACCCTCAGAAATAATCTACATACTATAATGAACATAATGTTCTATATTCATGTCTACTTATATCGTTATGTCAATGTTGTAACCTATAATTAACAAAAAACTATTAAAATGGTAAAATAATGGTTTATCAGATTTAATTATATAAAAACAATTCAAACATAAGTAATAAAATATATAAATATTTCATTAGCTATTTTAGCTACACTAAATTACTACATTTTTCTTTATATTGGCCTTAATTCTTTAGGTGCAATTAGTAACGTCATATTTATTGTTTACGGTTACTTTACAAAACATTTTTTTGTTGTTTCTCTAAAACAGGCACGTATTACTTATATTTGTTTGCCTTTTTGCCAAAGAATTATGCAATAATAAAATATATACCGGGTGAAAGGTTGGAAAATCTCGAAGCTGGAGATACTAGTAGCCAAAATAAGTCGACTGAGCCAAATATACCAAATGTTGCTGGTTTCAAAGATAAAGGGCGTTCAATGGTTAAATTTTATTTTGAAATTTCTTAATAATTTTCAAAACTGAGTATAAACAAAAAAATTGCCACTATTATGTTTTTTAACATTACAAATAAGAATTTTTTTCCTCTTCCTTTGATAAATAGGGGAAATTTTGTTTTGCCTTTAGAATTAGGGACATCTTAATATTAATAGAATTTCTAAAACACAAAGCTTTTATAAAATATTGAAATTTTGAAACAACAATGTCAAGTGTTGACAGCATGCCTAGATTAATATGAATTGAATTGTTTTTTTATTTACACTGACGATTATGGAAATTTACATAGAATTTTTACATATTTGTAATGGTTTTAAACACCAAAAAATGTAAATGAATTGAACATACATGAAACATTGTGTAGAATTATGCGTTTCATAGCATATTTTCTTTTTGCGATATATTGTTTCTGGTGTTACCGCGCGTGTGTAGAGCAACTGTGCTGGTTGTTCAATAGGCATGTTTAAATTCATTTGTGGAGTAATAATATAGCACAATGTTTTAACTAGGTACCTAAATATAATGTTATAAATAAATACAGAAGTAA
Source organism: Anoplophora glabripennis (assembly GCF_000390285.2). Classification (NCBI taxonomy): domain Eukaryota; kingdom Metazoa; phylum Arthropoda; class Insecta; order Coleoptera; family Cerambycidae; genus Anoplophora; species Anoplophora glabripennis. Next base: position 131,764 of record NW_019417172.1, on the reverse strand, counting down.
GCAAATAATATGACTTTATGTAAATTATATAGATCTCTCAGTATATATTCATTTAAAGTTATTAGAGAGTATGAGAAATATTAATAATAATCATATTGTACTTTGTCTAACCTTTATATAGACATCCAGATTGTAGCTTACTATTTAAATGTACTGTTTTACTTAAACTATATTTTGTTTTCAGTTAAATGTGGCCATTGCTCTCGAAATGGTTCAAAGATTTTACCTCAAAATTCACCTGGATGCGAGAACTACTCCTTGGAGCAAAATTATTATCCAGAAAAAATTTTCATATAAATGAAAACAGTCGTAAAACTTTTCCCAGAAAATACAGAATGTTTTTCCTACCACTTAATTATTTTATATTGGAAATTAATTTTAAGGAAGAAAATATATCTCATTTGTAATAGATAAGTATATACAGGTTCGGAAAGTCCTCATGGTTCATTGGCCGTTACGTGAGAGCGATAAAATAAGTCATAGAAATCCGAAATCCTATCGCACGGATTTCTATGACTTTATGGCTCTCACGTAACGGCCGATGAACCATGGGGACTTTTCGACCCTGTATAGTTTATTTAATTGGTCCTCATAGTTAAAAAGGCTGAGATTAATTCAAGCTTTATATGGTTTTCGAGTTTTTACAGATATTGCTTTATATCTATATATTTTTAATATTTACTGACTAATTTAAACATGCAAGTTTTTCAATGTATTTTTATTTTAAGAAAGCTGTTTTATTAATTGGTTTAAATAATATTCTGTATTATTTATTTTTAGGTATAATTCAGAAATTTATATTTTTTATTTAGTGTGTGTTATTTACTGCATTAAAAAACAATAATGTTATGTTCCCTCCACTTAAGTACGCCGTAACCTGTCTTGGAAAAATATTACGTAGTTTTCCTGTCTCTTAGTAAAATTACACTATAGGTGTCGTAAATATACACATAATGATAATGTAAATTTATATCTTGGGTGAATTACACCGAAAGTGTAAAATTACACGCGTAATATAATTTTAATTGTATTACGTAATTTTACATTACCTACTGTTTCGTCAAAGTAACCAGTGATCAAGTGTGCAATTTTACATAAAATTTTTATGAGTGTAATCAATGTTTGCTCCTTTTACTAAATTACTTTTTAAAAATATATATTTTATTATTAGCTCTACTTACTTCGTAAGGTGTAGTTTTCTTGTTCTTCCTGTTTTAATACCGATGAAAAACTTTTAAAAGGCATTTACATTTGGATCCAAGTGTGCTGCTGTAAGTGCAGTTTCGTTATGACTTTTAGCAGTTAGGGAAGAAAACAACCTATTTAGGCGAAAACCTCTATTTGGGTTAAACAGCACTTGAAAGAATGGCAAACATTTGCTCACAAAAGACGAAAAATTTCATGCACATTTTGTATGTTACACAACCTTTTTTTATATATTGTGTATGCATTTCTTTCTATTTTAGGTTTCTGTATACCCATATAAAGAAACGTGACACTTACCTAAGGAAACTGTAAAGTATGTACAATTATAAAATAAAATATACCTATGACTTAATCATAAATTCTTATAACTTTTTGTCACGGTTGGTGTGGATGTTGTCGTTGTTGGTGCTAAACTGCTAAACCAAGATAACCTTGTAGAATAAAAAATAAATATCATCTGTACCGGTCCCTGTAAATATAAACTAGATTTACAAGTATTAATTAAAAAATGATAATGCAGTTTTCCAGTAAATCCGGGACAAAAAATTTACATGTAACATTTTAATAAATAGATCAATACGGAAATTAAGATTACTTTTGTATCTTTGGATGCTTAAAATTGTTTCATTTCCTGTAGCTAAATTATTTATGTTCTTTTTTACTTCTTCCATACCAATGTCCACAGTTCAGTTCAGTTCAGTTCAGTTCAGTTCATAACAGTAAAAGTTTCATATGCATTATTTCTCTTGTTAATGTCGCGGTAATCCTTGCATTTCACATTCCATATACGTTCAAAAGAATGATAAAGAACTATTCCATTTGTTCCTCTGAAAATTTAGTTTCCGAAATTTTAGTTCTACAAAAACGGATTATATTCAACTTCAGGACTAAAGGACTAAAGGAATGTTTACATACATCAGTGCCAAGCAATTCAGTATCGGCGTCAGTGAAAAATAAAATATCGTGGCTTAGGTCTGCATGTTTATACACTTCTGACATAGTGACGTATTTTACTATCAGTGCTACTTTAGTGTATAATTTCTGATTTTTAAAAACGAAATTTGTTGACATGTTGACAACTGAATTTATATCCATGTCACCCAGTGCGGCTATGTTTGTACCGTGTTTGCCCGCGCGCTCATTCTTCAACTGGGCGACCAGACCTGTATATGGATGTGGCTAAATAAATATGGGAAATAGTTTTTCTAATTTTTCAAGTTGCTGCGTCAGCGACCGAACCTGGTACATACTGCCAACCTCTTGGTTCTTCAATTGAGATCGTAAAGACTATACCCCCTGTATTTTGACCCGCTGAAGCCGATGGAGCTACTATCAGAAATGCTTCATCACGTCAGGATTGTTCCGTAACCTCAAAAAACAGCACAAAATCAGTGGAAATCTCGTTGATAGGGTTAAAATAAAAACTTTTTATTCCTGCACTTATTAGTATAATAATTAATAATTATTTACTGCCTGTTAGATTACTTTCACAGTTTACCTTAATTAAAAGAACAAAATTTGCGCTGATGGGGCTCCTAGCGAAGACCTATTCAACAAAGGCAACGCGCCAAAGAGCAGTAAGAGCTCACGGTGGGTAATGTGAAAACTTGTTTTTTAATAAGCTTTCCTTCAAATTATGATATGACGAAAAACACAACCTAGATCCCAACTGCGCATGCGCTGAGACCAACCGGAGGTCATACTATCTTGTCCAGCGGTGGGGTATAAAAATTATTTACTAAATAATAAAAATGAAGTTTTCAGGACGGAATTTGTCGTTTGTGTTTCTAAAGGTCAAATGTCAAAGTTTCACCCTGTATACAAGCCTATGTAGTGAACCACCATCTACTAGTCCGTATGATATTTGTCGAGACATAATTCCGTAGTAGCTTGCAGTGTATACTGTGGAAGTGTTCTTGGAACTCTATATCAACAAATGTCGTACGGACTGTAATTTCTTTATTTATGGATTAATCTTCCTACACTCCAGACATATATTATAATATTCCAAAAATAAATCAGACGCAAATTAAGCTGGAAATATTCTTTAATAAAAAAAGGAATTTAATTTATTTATTTGCATTAGACCGTCTTTTTTATGCGTCTGTGATGCTGACGAAAACGTAACCATCAAAAATGTAATAAGTCATTAAACAGAATACTTATATTTTGATTCAAAACTGAAAGATGCTTTTATGAAAATTAAGAGGATTTGTTCGTTAAATTGACGATAATGTGTAGGAGTAGCTCCCCCGCTATTGTTTGAATGTAGTCTTTCAAATGCTTACGAGGAAAAAAACAACTTATTCTCGTAGTATCTCCCGACTATCCCAGATTTCTATTTAAACGTTTGTCATCTTAAATACGAAGCAGATCAGTTTTTTATACATAGGATGTGGCCTATTAAGAAATAGGATATCCTTTTAAAAAAATTTCTATATACAGGGTGATTCACAAAGGGTGACCAAAAATGAAACCTCGTATTCTTTGGTGAATTTTAAGGACGTCCGATACATCTCTTGCGGGGCAGGCGGTGGGGGAGGGAAGCATATGCTTATACACGGTAGTTTCGTTGTAGTACCAACCTTACATAAACTAATTTGAGCGAACTAAATATACTATATACGAATGAAATTTATACAACACATATTAGCTTGCATATATTTTTCGTGTTTAATGCACGGCAATTAACTTTTTATTTGAATAAAAGTGTCTATTTATTTATTAAGAGCTTGTAAAATTATGGATGAAATCTGGCAACAGTGCCATTGCCATGCCGTAGTGGTAAAAGTTGGGTCAACTGTCATTACTGTCAACTGTGCTTTGCGCATATTCCGTAAACTTGATGAACATCCAAGATACAAAGGAAAAGCAATATAAAATGCGTATGAAACATAATATGGATTGATGAGAAAAAAGTAAAATGTGCAAACCGAGAATCTATATGATAACTATCAAGAAGCTCAGTGTATGATAGTGAGACGTCGCCTTGTCAAATTGAAGATTATGACAGAACATCTATACTGTTCGTTTTGCAAAGAGATCCTTTCAATTTTTGTTTCAAATTGCTATTATATTGCTTTAGATCACGAAAAATGTATTTAATATTAATTATTACTACATATGTTTTCGACTGGAATAATTTTATAGTCTATAATCGAGCTATTCAAATATAGCGCGTCAGTCGAAGCGTTAAATACAGCGTACAGTGTTGCCATATTTCCTTTCATTGGATCAGATGTTTGTTCAAATTTGTCAAAACGTTATATATTCATTCCATTATCTCAATAATTACATTGTAAGTGCATATTTTTATTGTTTTAAAATGTTTAGTAATATTTAATTCTTTAATTACAATTTTATTTTCCCGATCCTAACCATTTTTAAGAGCAATATTCACGTTTGATTAAAGTTTTTTCCCCAACTCCCATAAGAGCCTGTGTATAAGAGCATAATTTTTAATATCATTTTTCAAAAAAACTATATTGGCAATCGATCTGATATTTTTACACGAGGCAGTTGGCATATTTATTAACAGATTTCAATGATTTTGAAAACTTTCTTACCATTTTTTTTTCGGTATCGAACCTCCTTCGTTAAAAAGAATTTTTTAAAATAATTTTCCTAAAATTTACATGCTCCAGTGGCGAGATACAGGGTATCGGTGGCATATTTTTCTAAATAAAATAGTTCGCCCCTGCTTTACGGTAACAACCATGATATTTTCGGATTCGTCTTTAAATTTTCTACAAATTACTATTACTCCCTTGTTTTTCACAAAAAACTGATTTTCGAGTAAAAATTAATCGTTACTTAATTACTTGTCCGACCTATTTGCTGATGTTATTTTACTATTATTTAGTTTGATATTTTTTCCAGAAATAAATATATTTCAATTCCGTCAGCGCATTATGAAGATACGACAGAAAAAAACCGAGGAAAAAACACATTTTTTTTGTAAACTTTAACACCCTGTATCGCGAATACCGAGTAGCACAAGAAAAAGTTTATACATCAAACTCTACTTATTTTTTGGTAATGAATCTCGTCTTGCAGTTTCTGTTTTTAAAGTGAAATCACCTTGTATATGTCTTCCCAATGGGATAGTTTTTCTGAAGTCAATTGAAGAGCCTATAATTTCAAGGTATGTACCAGGCTCGGTCGCTAAACAGCAACTTGGCATTGAAATATTTGAAAAACTTGTTCCCATATTTATTTAGCCATACCCATATATAGGTCTGGTCGAACTAAACGTGCAGGTGGTAGAAATGTATACGACCAGTTGAAGAATGCGAGCGCGGCCAAAGGAAAACGAGCACAGTTGTATTGGGCTTCTGGGCAATAAATCACAGCAGGCGACAAGTGGTTCATAAATTGCCCAGCAGTGCAGTGCAGCAGTGCGGAATTTGGTGTGAATCAGGCAATTTTAATTTATTATAGGCACCTTCTATCAATCATTCATATTACAATTGCGAAAGGGAGAAATAAGAGGGATATTTTGTTTACTAATATTATCACAACATGGCATTTTGGAGACCTTTTGAAACGGAACAAAACGAAATTTACCACCAATATAATAAAATTGTTTGAGGACATAAATAATTAAAATATGTTGTTGGCCAAATGAACATATAATAGAAATTTTCTACACATTATATACAAATTATTATAATTTTTTACCTTTAGCAGAAAATTTTTTTAGGGACGCCTATGAAACTCATTAAATTTTATTACCAGACGTTTTTTTGCATATTCAACTGACTTCGGAAGGACTATACAACCTATTACGATAATCTTTTATACCGTCCAAGGCCAGCTGCAGTTTTTTCGAAGCGATTTTTCAAAAAAATCATTTTAGGATTTTTTTAAATAAAGAATCTGGCTAGGAAGCCTTAATCAGTATCATTTTAACCCGTGTAGATTAAGGTTTTAATTTTATTAAACTTCTGTTTCGGTTTAAAAATCTATGAGGCATTGAAAATCCTGGGAAAGATAAAACAATTACTGATACTGCTTATTATTACAATTGATAAATCTATCTCTGAACACAAATTAAGTAGAGGAAGTATTTCTATAGCGATGAAGCAACTTATGCCAATATCTTCAATATCATCAATTATAATCAGCAATATTAGTAATTGGTTGATGTACTTCATTTTCAGGTGTTCCTAAACTTATAAGAAAATTTTAAGTCTGTATAAAAATATATTATAAATTGAAAATACTGGTATTTTCAATTTATTGCTACGTATAAAGATTTCCCGCAAAAAAAGTATTTATTGTTCAATTTAATTCATTTTTTTAAAGGTAGAACTTAAAAAATATACCATGTCATGATATTTTATTTTCAGCTACCAAAGCCTTTCCATTATATTTTTTGGTGGTTAGCGATTTTTTATCTGCAATGTAACAATGCCACTGAATTATGTACCCCTTCAAATTGTTTTTTAACAATTTTTTATTGTCAATTGTAAAATTAAATTAATGTGTTTTATCATTTCTGTTGTTGAAGGGGCAAGTCCATTTATGGATTCTTAATTAAATTAAATAAACAAATAAAATTTTCCCTAATTTGCTTTTTACTGCTACTGTTAGCCTGCTTCTGGCACTTAAAACAAAATTATACAAAGCACAAAAAAGCAACGAAAAGAATTAAGGGAAAATATTTGGGGCGTCAGGGAAATTGCTCCCCAAACATTTAACAACTGTATGAGAAATATTCGAAAGATATCTAGCGTAAAATAGAGGTTTAAAAAATTTTTAGAAAATATATAATTGGGGCAGCAAGATTTTTGTGTTTTTATGGCTTATATCCAGTGGTGGCTGATGCGGGAATGCTATGAGGCGCCGCTCCTCTGGAAGTTTTCATAATGAGAAAAATTAATTTAAAATTTAGTTTACAATGTTATCTACATAATTAAATAGAAACACATTAAAAAGGAAATGTTTAATTTATAACGTGCAGTTAATTTAAATCGATTTGCAAAATTCGTTTGCAAAACTCTGCATACATGGGCTTCTCATAGCTCGCCTCTGCATCTGCAAGTGCCTACAGCGGTGGTCATGGTTACCGTCGCCCAGCAGTGAAAGACAGAGTGGTAGTAGCGCATATTTACTATGCAGTTTGGGCTGATAAACGCTATTCACTGCTTTTTATTTGATAAACGTAATTTGTTCAGGTGTGGTGTAAAGTTTTGTTAATTACATATCGTTTTTTGTTTTTTAAAAAAATTGTAAAAGTTTAAATTGATAGTAGTAGCACTTGCAATGTTATTTACTGAAAAATCAGTTTATTTCGGACAAAAGTAAAAGAATGGACTTTCACTATAAAAAATAATGTAGAGTACATTTTCCGTATATTTCAATAGGTAGTACTTAATATATAACTACCCAATTATATATTTATTTTTTTTTCAATACTTTGTACCTAAATTTTTCCGCCCTCTCTGCTATGGAAGTCAAGAGCCGTCACTGCTTGTATCATTATATGCAGGGCCGGATTAACCTATGCTAAGGCCTGAGGCTACAGGCTATACGCGGCCCTCTTTCTAAAAAAAGATTACGCATTCAGCAACTTGTAGATGTACAATTTCAAGACCTAAACACTTTTTGGTTCGTTTTATTCTTAAAAAACGTTTTGCCGTATCTTGCCGAGGCCCGGGGCTACAGCCCCCGTAGCCCTTCCCCTTAATCCGGCCCTGAATATATGTAATTTGTTGTGTTATTTATAACTATGCTTCATCCACTAAAATTAAAAACCATTTTTTAATTTGGAACTGAACACTAAAAAGAGTAAAAGAGTAAACGGTTTATATTATTTATTTATGTCATATTCTGCTTATTTATTCTGATGTCATATTCCGCTTTAGTAGAATAGGAATGAGAAAAACAAATAATATTAATTTTACAAATGGCAGCGATTATTTTTTCACGAAATCTCGTACAAACTCAGTTGACGTGTAGTCGGAAAACAAAAAAAAAAATAGCCAACCGATTTTTGTCAAATTTGACAAAATACAAAAATAAGTAACCTTGATAAATTAATGTAAATAAATTCCAATGTAATACAGCTGTTAATAGCCCAGTCATTATAGACATGAAAGAGTCTATTTCGGGAACAAAATACTATTAGAAGTTTCTCTGCGGAATATTGTTCGAAAACCTGTTATAAATAAAATATCAAAAAATCAACTCGAGGCTAGTTGGGAATCTTTGTTTTAACAGTGGTCAAAGTTATGGAAAAGTGGTTTTTTGGCTCACGTAAAAAAGCTATTATTCATAGCGAAAAAAAGTTTATACAAAAAAGGTAGGTATTAAATAAGCCTATAAAATGAAAAAAATCCGATTAAATTCCGATAATTTGTTTATGCACAAGAGCT